>NW_027675317.1:1185000-1425000 GCF_965601325.2 Salmo salar | reverse complement strand
GAACAATGGGAAAGTAATTCTGCTTTGAAAGTTGATAAACTTGTAACATCACTTTTGAGAAAATGTCCTTTGAATATTTTGGTACCTACTGGAGAGCTCTTCTTTGTCTACAGGGCTGTTGCTTTGGCAGATAATGTCACCCATCTAAATAAATAGTTTTATATATATAATTAACTAAATGTATGGTGTTTTTGTTTTATGGTCATTTTAATTGTTTGTTATGCTATAAACATTTTATTTTATTATAAGTGGTAAAAGGAACTAGAAAATGTTATATTTTGCAATTCTGAGTAATTTCTACTTTAGTAAAGAATTACATATTATTCAGTACTACTGCAGTTGCTACATAATTCCAATAGATGGCAGCATAAGACCACAAATGACATTTCAGAAGATTAGATTAGTTTTCTCCCTGGATACACCACCACTCCCCCTCACAGGAAAACTCCTGTGAGCTTCTTTCTGTCCCTTTCCACACTGCTAACACAAGAGGAAGGACTGAAAAAGCATTTAACAGATTACTGTGAAGTAATATAATGATGATTCATGTTTATTATTACCTGTTTTTATGCTCATCTTTTGAAATTATACTTCATTAATATAACGATTATCAACAAGTCTGAACATTAATTTAGTCACCTCTAGTTGAGAAAAATGTATTTTCCAGGTACATTAATTGTCAAATTCATCAACCAGCATCGAGCCGCTCT
This sequence comes from Salmo salar, assembly GCF_965601325.2. Lineage (NCBI taxonomy): Eukaryota > Metazoa > Chordata > Actinopteri > Salmoniformes > Salmonidae > Salmo > Salmo salar. The sequence goes on along the minus strand of NW_027675317.1, from coordinate 1,424,290 downwards.
GTCTTCTCTCTCTAGTAGTCAACTCAGCCCCAGTAAAAAGCTGGTGTCGTCGCTCTGTCTTCTCTCTCTAGTAGTCAACTCAGCCCCGGTAAAAAGCTAGTGTCGTCACTCTGCCTTCTCCAGGGGCATGTTGAGGGGAATTTACTAACCGGGAGGGTTGAATTATGTAATTTATTGGCGGGCTGGATGATGCACTCTTGTCTTTTCTATTCCGAGGTTGTTTACTCGCAATATAAGATATTAACATTACTTTTTATAATGCATGTATACTGAGGTTGAGGTTCTGACTAGTGATAATTTACCCGGGGTTCAATACCTGCTATAGTCACTATTATTTTGCTCTCCCAAAAGCAACACAGCCCTAAAACGAGATATATAGCTAACTAAAGTTATGTTAATGAGTGACCATTTTAGAAAATCCTGGGACATATAGTCTGTGGTTGCATGCTATTTTATGTCAATCATATTGCTGCTTGTAGCCTATAACTGATGCTTCGTGGTCTTATGCTGCCATCTATTGGAAATATTTAGCAATTAAAAGTTATTAATGCACATTCAGACGTTGGTGAGGCAGCTGAGAATTAAAAAAAATAATGGAATGTGTCCAGCCTACTTGAGGCGCCCCGAAAATAATATTCAAAAGATTGGTCCTTGGATACAGAGGGGTTAAACACTAATGTTACCATCCATCTAGTGAAGAGAGGAGAACCGGACAGAGGTAGCCAGCATCCGTCAACGAGAGAGGGAGGATAGGATAACTAGGATGCTGCTGGTAGAGTAGCGAGCTAGCTTACCCAGCTGTACCGACTAGCTAGGATAACTAGGATGCTGATGGTAGAGTAGCTAGCTAGCTTACCTAGCTGTACCGACTAGCTAGGATAACTAGGATGCTGCTGGTAGAGTAGCTAGCTAGCTTACCCAGCTGTACCGACAAGCTAGGATAACTAGGATGCTGCTGGTAGAGTAGCTAGCTAGCTAGCTTACCCAGCTGTACCAACTAGCTAGGATAACTAGGATGCTGCTGGTAGGGTAGCTAGCTAGCTAGCTTACCCAGCTGTACCGACTAGCTTGGATAACTAGGATGCTGCTGGTAGAGATGCTAGCTAGCTTACCTAGCTGTACCGACTAGCTAGGATAACTAGGATGCTGCTGGTAGAGTAGCTAGCTAGCTTACCTAGCTGTACCGACTAGCTAGGATAACTAGGATGCTGCTGGTATAGTAGCTAGCTAGCTTACCTAGCTGTACCGACTAGCTAGGATAACTAGGATGCTGCTGGTAGAGTAGCTAGCTAGCTTACCTAGCTGTACCGACTAGCTAGGATAACTAGGATGCTGCTGGTAGAGTAGCTAGCTAGCTTACCTAGCTGTACCGACTAGCTTGGCTAGCTAGCAGGACTTTCGTCTGTCGTTTGTCTCGATGATGATGACGAATCCGGTGAACCACAAAATGAAACAAGGATATAGAGTGAAAAGGATCTGGCTACACTCATACTGTCCCTGACCATAAAGCAAAAAGCTAATTGAACAATAAAGTTTGGTGTTTCAACACTGTAACAAACTCCATCGTTATTCCCCAAAATTTACCTCAGTCCACTCTGCGCGTAACTGGACAATATGCTTGGTGCCACACCGGACGCGGACGCGGACAGTTCTGTACGGAAACGCGGACAGTTCGAGAACGCGGACATGAGCAGTGCCATACAATCAACTAAACCCAGTCTTTAACCTCTTACATCTAGACGTTCCGCTAGCGGAACACCTGCTCCAATATCCAATGATAGGCGTGGCGCGAATTAAAATCCCTCAAAAATACAAAAACTTAAATTTTTCAAACATATGACTATTTCACAGCATTTTAAAGACAAGACTCTCCTTTATCTAACCACACTGTCCGATTTCAAAAAGGCTTTACAAAGAAAGCAAAACATTAGATTATGTCAGCAGAGTACCCAGCCAGAAATAATCAGACACCCATTTTTCAAGCTAGCATATAATGTCACAAAAACCCAGAAGACAGCTAAATGCAGCACTAACCTTTGATCTTCATCAGATGACACACCTAGGACATTATGTTATACAATACATGCATGTTTTGTTCAATCAAGTTCATATTTATATCAAAAAACAGCTTTTTACATTATCATGTGACGTTCAGAACTAGCATACCCCCCGCAAACTTCCGGGGAATTTACTAACAATTTACTAAATTACTCACGATAAACGTTCACAAAAAGCAGAACAATTATTTTAAGAATTATAGATACAGAACTCCTCTATGCACTCTATATCCGATTTTAAAATAGCTTTTTGGTGAAAGCACATTTTGCAATATTCTAAGTACATAGCCCAGCCATCACGGGCTAGCTATTTAGACACCCGGCAAGTTTAGCCTTCACCAAAATCAGATTTACTATAACAAAAATGTTATTACCTTTGTTGTCTTCGTCAGAATGCACTCCCAGGACTGCTACTTCAATAACAAATGTTGGTTTGGTCCAAAATAATCCATCGTTATATCCGAATAGCGGCGTTTTGTTCGTGCGTTCCAGAAACTATCCAAAATGGTAAATCAGGGTCGTGCGCATGGCGCAATTCGTGACAAAAAAATTCAAAATATTCCATTACCGTACTTCGAAGCATGTCAACCGCTGTTTAAAATCAATTTTTATGCAATTTATCTCGTAAAAAAGCGATAATATTCCGACCGGGAATCTCCTTTTCGGCAAACAGAGGAAAAATCACAAAGACGGGGGTGGCCAGTGCACGCGCCTAAGCCCACAGTCCCTTGATCGGCCACTTGAGAAAGGCAATAATGTGTTTCAGCCTGGGGCTGGAATGACGACATTCAGGTTTTTCCCGGGCTCTGAGGGCAGTATTTGCACGGCCGGATAAAAAACGTACCTGATTTAATCTGGTTACTACTCCTGCCCAGTAACTAGAATATGCATATAATTGTTTGATTTGGATAGAAAACACCCTAAAGTTTCTAAAACTGTTTGAATGGTGTCTGTGAGTATAACAGAACTCATTTGGCAGGCAAAAACCTGAGAAGATTCCAAACAGGAAGCGCTCTCTCTGACTATTTCTTGGCCTTCTTGATCATCTCTATCCAAAACAGGGGATCTCTGGCATAACGCGACATTTTCTAACGCTCCCATAGGCTCTCAGAAGGCGCCAGAACGATGAATGGTGACTTTGCAGGCCATGGCTGAAAAACAGTAGCGCATTTGGATGGTGGTGGATCTGAGAACAGTGAGACTGGGGCGCGTGCACGAGCCAACACCATGTTTTAATTTTTTCGTCTTTGAACGAAAACAGGGTTTCCCGGTCGGAATATTATCGCTTTTTTACCAGAAAAATCGCATAAAAATTTATGATTTTAAACAGCGTTTGACATGCTTCGAAGTACGATAATGGAATATTTCGATTTTTTTTGTCACGAAACGCGTCGGGCACGTAACCCTTGTCACCCTTCGGATAGTGTCTTGAACGCACGAACAAAACAGAGGATATTTGAACATAACTATGGATTATTTTGAACCAAACCAACATTTGTTATTGAAGTAGAAGTCCTGGGAGTGCATTCTGACGAAGAACAGCAAAGGTAATCACATTTTTCTTATAGTAAATCGGAGTTTGGTGAGGGCCACACTTGGTGGGTGTCAAAATAGCTAGCCCTGTGATGCCGGGCTATCTACTCAGAATATTGCAAAATGTGCTTTTGCCGAAAAGCTATTTTAAAATCGGACATAGCGATTGCATAAAGGAGTTCTGCAATTTAGTAAATTAACCAGAAGTTTGCGGTGGGCATGCTAGTTCTGAACGTCACATGCTAATGTAAAAAGCTGTTTTTTGATATGAATATGAACTTGATTGAACAAAACATGCATGTATTGTATAACATAATGTCCTAGGACTATCATCTGATGAAGATCATCAAAGGTTAGTGCTGCATTTAGCTGTGGTTTGGGTTTATGTGACATTATATGCTAGCTTGAAAAATGGGTGTCTGATTATTTCTGGCTGGGTACTCTGCTGACATAATCTAATGTTTTGCTTTCGTTGTAAAGCCTTTTTGAAATCGGACAGTGTGGTTAGATTAACGAGAGTCTTGTCTTTAAAATGGAGTAAAATAGTCATATGTTTGAAAAATTGAAGTAATAGCATTTCTAAGGTATTTGAATATCGCGCCACGGGATTCCACTGGCTGTTGAGTAGCCCATAGAAGATAAAAATAATGTTTTGATATTTGATATGTTAACCTGTTAGGGCTAGGGGGCAGCATTGACACGGCTGGATAAAAAACATACCCGATTTAATCTGGTTACCACTCCTACCCAGTAACTAGAATATGCATATACTTATTACATATGGATAGAAAACACCCTAAATTTTCTAAAACTGTTTGAATGGTGTCTGTGAGTATAACAGAACTCAAATGGCAGGTCAAAACCTGAGAGATTCCTTTACAGGAAGTGGCCTGTCTGACCATTTGTTGAACTTCTTTTCCATCTCTATCATTTACTAAGGATCTCTGCTCTAACGTGACACTTCCCACGTCGTCCATAGGCGCTCAGAGCCCGGGAAAAAACAGAATGTCGTCATTCCAGCCCCAGGCTGAAACACATTATCGCCTTTCTCAAGTGGCCGATCAAGAGACACTAGCTTATGCGCATGACCCCGACCGCCCCCGCCTTTGGGATTTTTTCCTCTGTTTGCCGAAAAGGAGATTCCCTGTCGGAATATTATCGCTTTTCTACGAGAAAAATGTCGTAAAAATTGATTTTAAACAGCGGTTGACATGCTTCGAAGTACGGTAATGGAATACTTAGAATTTTATTGTCACGAATTGCGCCATGCGCGTGACACTTCTTTACTATTTCGGATAGTGTCTGGAACGCACGAACAAAACGCCGCTATTCGGATATAACGATGGATTATTTTGGACCAAACCAACATTTGTTATTGAAGTAGCAGTCCTGGGTGTGTATTCTGACGAAGACAACAAAAGGTAATGAAACTTTTATAATAGTAAATATGATTATGGTGAGTGCTAAACTTGCCGGGTGTCTAAATAGCGAGCCCGTGATGCCTGGGCTATGTACTTAGAATATTGCAAAATGTGCTTTCACCAAAAAGCTATTTTAAAATCGGACATATCGAGTGCATAGAGGAGGTCTGTATCTATAATTCTTAAAATAATTGTTATGCTTTTTGTGAACGTTTATCGTGAGTAATTTAGTAAAATGTTAGCGAATTCCCCGGAATTTTGCGGGGGGTATGCTAGTTCTGAACGTCACATGCTAATGTAAAAAGCTGGTTTTTGATATAAATATGAACTTGATTGAACAAAACATGCATGTATTGTATAACATAATGTCCTAGGGTTGTCATCTGATGAAGATCATCAAAGGTGAGTGCTGCATTTAGCTGTCTTCTGGGTTTTGGTGACATTATATGCTGGCTTGAAAAATGGGTGTCTGATTATTTCTGGCTTGGTACTCTGCTGACATAATCTAATGTTTTGCTTTCGTTGTAAAGCCTTTTTGAAATCGGACAGTGTGGTTAGATTAACGAGAGTCTTGTCTTTAAATGGCTGTAAAATAGTCATATGTTTGAGAAATTGAAGTAATAGGATTTTTAAGGTTTTGAAAATCGCGCCACAGGATAGCAGTGGCTGTTACGTAGGTGGGACGAATTAGTCCCGCCTAGCCTAGAGAGGATAAATCCATAAATAATATATGTCTTGTGCTTTTGGCAATGATTTATGTATAATACTTATGTATAATAAGTGATACCATATATGTCTCCAAAGCATTTTGTCTTCATTTTGGCACATTGATTTATGCTCATTTCTCAAGATTAACTCAGGTTTTCGCCCAGTGGCTAAGGAGTTGGAGCTGTGGCAGGAGTTGGACCTGTGGCTGAAAGGTGGCTGGTTTGAATCCCGGGCCGGGTGCTGGAAAAAACAGGAGGAATTGATCTGACCACTGGAGGGTTGCTGGGTTCACATCCTCAAAACATTCACCTTTCATTGATCAGAACTCTAGAGGTTCTTCTTCACTGAACCCAAATATATATATAACTTTTAGTAATTCCATATATTAAGGAAGTGATAGAAGCCTTTTTGGTTCTATAAGGAACCTTCTTTTCTAAGAGTGTAAAATAAACACGTTTTTCTTTTGATTATTTAATTATCCACATCATGTTATTTCAAGTTATCCCTTTGGAGCGCAACATCACATTGTTAAAAAAATGATCCTAAATTTGGCATGGCTATAAATTGGGCAATTGAAGACATCTAGGGCGTAATCTGTGTTCGATGAAAATGAACATTGTATGCAACGTTGCAGGCAACATTATTGGCAAGGGACTTGATGCCTACTATGCCAAAGCTATTTAGAGTTGTTAAACGGGTGTGAAGAGTGTGTTGATATAACGGGAATATTGTCAAAATTCTTCTTGTAACAACGATCAGAATTGGTAAAGAAAATATGCATTCCATTATATTAGGCAATAATTAAGAGTAGGCAAAGTGGTCGTGTCATGTGAAAATTCTATCAAATGTGTTACATTGCAACGAGTACAGTTAGGGTGCCATGGAGCCCCTGCAGTACCTCCACAGACCCCGGATTGAGAACCCCTGATTTAGCAGATGCTCTTATCCAGAGAGATTTACAGTAACTGCATTCATCTTAAGATAGCTATTTATTTTGGAAATAAAGTTAATAAATTCTTCATAAAATTGTCATCTTACCTCTTAGCTTTGGTGTCATGTCCCCCAGAGAGATGCATTTTAGAGGCAGGGCCCCCCTCCTCTCTCTTCCCAGAGAGACTCATTTTAGAGCACTGACCCCTAAACAGAGATCCAACATGTTGATTGTGGTCAACACAGGGACAACTAAACAGAGATCCAGCATGTTGGTTGTGGTTAACACAGTGACAACTAAACAGAGATCCAGCATGTTGGTTGTGGTTAACACAGTGACAACTAAACAGAGATCCAGCATGTTGGTTGTGGTTAACACAGTGACAACTAAACAGAGATCCAACATGTTGGTTGTGGTTAACACAGTGACAACTAAACAGAGATCCAGCATGTTGGTTGTGGTTAACACAGTGACAACTAAACAGAGATCCAGCATGTTGGTTGTGGTTAACACAGTGACAACTAAACAGAGATCCAGCATGTTGGTTGTGGTTAACACAGTGACAACTAAACAGAGATCCAGCATGTTGGTTGTGATTAACACAGTGACAACTAAACAGAGATCCAGCATGTTGGTTGTGGTTAACACAGTGACAACTAAACAGAGATCCAGCATGTTGGTTGTGATTAACACAGTGACAACTAAACAGAGATCCAGCATGTTGGTTGTGGTTAACACAGTGTCAACTAAACAGAGATCCAACATGTTGGTTGTGGTTATCACAGTGACAACTAAACAGAGATCCAGCATGTTGGTTGTGATTAACACAGTGACAACTAAACAGAGATCCAGCATGTTGGTTGTGGTTAACACAGTGACAACTAAACAGAGATCCAGCATGTTGGTTGTGGTTAACACAGTAACAACTAAACAGAGATCCAGCATGTTGGTTGTGGTTAACACAGTGACAACTAAACAGAGATCCAGCATGTTGGTTGTGGTTAACACAGTGACAACTAAACAGAGATCCAGCATGTTGGTTGTGGTTAACACAGTGACCCCTAAACAGAGATCCAGCATGTTGGTTGTGGTTAACACAGTGACAACTAAACAGAGATCCAGCATGTTGGTTGTGGTTAACACAGTGACAACTAAACAGAGATCCAGCATGTTGGTTGTGGTTAACACAGTGACCCCTAAACAGAGATCCAGCATGTTGGTTGTGATTAACACAGTGACCCCTAAACAGAGATCCAGCATGTTGGTTGTGGTTAACACAGTGACAACTAAACAGAGATCCAGCATGTTGGTTGTGGTTAACACAGTGACAACTAAACAGAGATCCAGCATGTTGGTTGTGGTTAACACAGTGACCCCTAAACAGAGATCCAGCATGTTAGTTGTGGTTAACACAGTAACAACTAAACAGAGATCCAGCATGTTGGTTGTGGTTAACACAGTGACAACTAAACAGAGATCCAGCATGTTGGTTGTGGTTAACACAGTAACAACTAAACAGAGATCCAGCATGTTGGTTGTGGTTAACACAGTGACAACTAAACAGAGATCCAACATGTTGGTTGTGGTTAACACAGTAACAACTAAACAGAGAACCAGCATGCTGGTTGTGGTTAACACAGTGACAACTAAACAGAGATCCAGCATGTTGGTTGTGGTTAACACAGTGACAACTAAACAGAGATCCAGCATGTTGGTTAACACAGTGACAACTAAACAGAGATCCAGCATGTTGGTTGTGGTTAACACAGTGACAACTAAACAGAGATCCAGCATGTTGGTTAACACAGTGACAACTAAACAGAGATCCAGCATGTTGGTTGTGGTTAACACAGGGACAACTAAACAGAGATCCAGCATGTTGGTTGTGGTCAACACAGTAACAACAAAACAGAGATCCAACATGTTGGTTGTGGTTAACACAGTAACAACTAAACAGAGATCCAACATGTTGGTTAACACAGTGACAACTAAACAGAGATCCAGCATGTTGGTTGTGGTTAACACAGTGACAACTAAACAGAGATCCAACATGTTGGTTGTGGTTATCACAGTAACAACTAAACAGTGATCCAGCATGTTGGTTGTGATTAACACAGTGACAACTAAACAGAGATCCAGCATGTTGATTGTGGTTAACACAGTGACAACTAAACAGAGATCCAGCATGTTGGTTGTGATTAACACAGTGACAACTAAACAGAGATCCAGCATGTTGGTTGTGATTAACACAGTGACAACTAAACAGAGATCCAGCATGTTGGTTGTGGTTAACACAGTAACAACTAAACAGAGATCCAGCATGTTGGTTGTGGTTAACACAGTGAAAACTAAACAGAGATCCAGCATGTTGGTTGTGGTTAACACAGTAACAACTAAACAGAGATCCAGCATGTTGGTTGTGGTCAACACAGTGACATCCTGAACAGAGATCCAGCATGTTGGTTAACACAGTAACAACTAAACAGAGATCCAGCATGTTGGTTGTGGTTAACACAGTGAAAACTAAACAGAGATCCAGCATGTTGGTTGTGGTTAACACAGTAACAACTAAACAGAGATCCAGCATGTTGGTTGTGGTTAACACAGTGACAACTAAACAGAGATCCAGCATGTTGGTTGTGGTTAACACAGTAACAACTAAACAGAGATCCAGCATGTTGGTTGTGGTCAACACAGTGACATCCTGAACAGAGATCCAGCATGTTGGTTGTGGTTAACACAGTGACAACTAAACAGAGATCCAGCATGTTGGTTGTGGTTAACACAGTAACAACAAAACAGAGATCCAGCATGTTGGTTGTGGTTAACACAGTGACAACTAAACAGAGATCCAGCATGTTGGTTGTGGTCAACACAGTGACAACTAAACAGAGATCCAGCATGTTGGTTGTGGTTAACACAGTGACAACTAAACAGAGATCCAGCATGTTGGTTGTGGTTAACACAGTGACAACTAAACAGAGATCCAGCATGTTGGTTGTGGTCAACACAGTGACAACTAAACAGAGATCCAGCATGTTGGTTGTGGTTAACACAGTGACAACTAAACAGAGATCCAGCATGATGGTTGTGATTAACACAGGGCCAACTAAACAGAGATCCAGCATGTTGGTTGTGGTTAACACAGGGACAACTAAACAGAGATCCAGCATGTTGGTTGTGGTTAACACAGTGACAACTAAACAGAGATCCAGCATGTTGGTTGTGGTTAACACAGGGACAACTAAACAGAGATCCAGCATGTTGGTTGTGGTTAACACAGTGACAACTAAACAGAGATCCAGCATGTTGGTTGTGGTTAACACAGTGACAACTAAACAGAGATCCAGCATGTTGGTTGTGGTTAACACAGTGACAACTAAACAGAGATCCAGCATGTTGGTTGTGGTTAACACAGTGACAACTAAACAGAGATCCAACATGTTGGTTGTGGTTATCACAGTAACAACTAAACAGTGATCCAGCATGTTGGTTGTGATTAACACAGTGACAACTAAACAGAGATCCAGCATGTTGATTGTGGTTAACACAGTGACAACTAAACAGAGATCCAGCATGTTGGTTGTGATTAACACAGTGACAACTAAACAGAGATCCAGCATGTTGGTTGTGATTAACACAGTGACAACTAAACAGAGATCCAGCATGTTGGTTGTGGTTAACACAGTAACAACTAAACAGAGATCCAGCATGTTGGTTGTGGTTAACACAGTGAAAACTAAACAGAGATCCAGCATGTTGGTTGTGGTTAACACAGTAACAACTAAACAGAGATCCAGCATGTTGGTTGTGGTCAACACAGTGACATCCTGAACAGAGATCCAGCATGTTGGTTAACACAGTAACAACTAAACAGAGATCCAGCATGTTGGTTGTGGTTAACACAGTGAAAACTAAACAGAGATCCAGCATGTTGGTTGTGGTTAACACAGTAACAACTAAACAGAGATCCAGCATGTTGGTTGTGGTTAACACAGTGACAACTAAACAGAGATCCAGCATGTTGGTTGTGGTTAACACAGTAACAACTAAACAGAGATCCAGCATGTTGGTTGTGGTCAACACAGTGACATCCTGAACAGAGATCCAGCATGTTGGTTGTGGTTAACACAGTGACAACTAAACAGAGATCCAGCATGTTGGTTGTGGTTAACACAGTAACAACAAAACAGAGATCCAGCATGTTGGTTGTGGTTAACACAGTGACAACTAAACAGAGATCCAGCATGTTGGTTGTGGTCAACACAGTGACAACTAAACAGAGATCCAGCATGTTGGTTGTGGTTAACACAGTGACAACTAAACAGAGATCCAGCATGTTGGTTGTGGTTAACACAGTGACAACTAAACAGAGATCCAGCATGTTGGTTGTGGTCAACACAGTGACAACTAAACAGAGATCCAGCATGTTGGTTGTGGTTAACACAGTGACAACTAAACAGAGATCCAGCATGATGGTTGTGATTAACACAGGGCCAACTAAACAGAGATCCAGCATGTTGGTTGTGGTTAACACAGGGACAACTAAACAGAGATCCAGCATGTTGGTTGTGGTTAACACAGTGACAACTAAACAGAGATCCAGCATGTTGGTTGTGGTTAACACAGGGACAACTAAACAGAGATCCAGCATGTTGGTTGTGGTTAACACAGTGACAACTAAACAGAGATCCAGCATGTTGGTTGTGGTTAACACAGTGACAACTAAACAGAGATCCAGCATGTTGGTTGTGGTTAACACAGTGACAACTAAACAGAGATCCAGCATGTTGGTTGTGGTTAACATAGTGACAACTAGTTCTTGATTGTCAATTGTTCTCATGTATTCATTATCTCTTAGAGAAATAAAACATTTACTAACAGACATAGAAACAGTCAGGTGATTTAAAGCATCACATGAACATGTTGTTGTGACATTTCATCTCCATGGTAACTGTCAATAATAATAATAATAAGTCACTGTTTGTTAAGGTAGTTATAGACAGAACAACAACAATAATAATAATAATAATAATAATAATAATAATAATAATAATAATAATAATAATAATAATAATAAGTCACTGTTTGTTAAGGTAGTTATAGACAGTACAGAAACACAAGGCCATGTCTCACACGTATTTGTATTCACTAACAGTAGACTATTTATTAAACAGGACAGAGAGTGTACTGTATATAACCTACATATCATAGATGACCAGTCTAAACCTGTTCAGATCAACATAATGTTATAGTCCTACCAGTAGCAGGACAGAGAATGTACTGTATATAACCTACATATCATAGATGACCAGTCTAAACCTGTTCAGATCAACATAATGTTATAGTCCTACCAGTAGCAGGACATAGAATGTACTGTATATAACCTACATATCATAGATGACCAGCCTAAACCTGTTCAGATCAACATAATGTTATAGTCCTACCAGTAGCAGGACAGAGAATGTACTGTATATAACCTACATATCATAGATTACCAGTCTAAACCTGTTCAGATCAACATAATGTTATAGTCCTACCAGTAGCAGGACAGAGAATGTACTGTATATAACCTACATATCATAGATGACCAGTCTAAACCTGTTCAGATCAACATAATGTTATAATCCTACCAGTAGCAGGACAGAGAATGTACTGTGTATAACCTACATATCATAGATGACCAGTCTAAACCTGTTCAGATCAACATAATGTTATAGTCCTACCAGTAGCAGGACAGAGAATGTACTGTATATAACCTACATATCATAGATGACCAGTCTAAACTTGTTCAGATCAGTTCACAGAGACCATCAGGTTTGTCTGCATGATAAGTGATCATAGCCTTATAATAGTTTGTAGGTAGTCTAGACCAACAGTACGAGAGTCTGCCCGTCTTTCCTACATACCAACACATTTATTTAATGTTACCGAGAAATATGTGCCACAGTTTCAACAGCCATTTTTGTAACTGTGTAGGCTACAAACATATTTTTAATTTCATATGAGGAAATCACATAACTCACAGTCACTGGTGCAGCCGCCTGTTTTCTTGCAGATGAAGTAGCTTTCACAGGCAACTCATTCAACCAGCCTAAACAACAGTAAATACAAGATGTCAAATGGTCAAAGTGAATCCTGATATATACATTAGAGAGAGGTATATATATCCTGATATAGCCATTTACATTAGAGAGAGGTATATATATCCTGATGTAACCATATACATTAGAGAGAGGTATATATATCCTGATATAGCCATTTACATTAGAGAGAGGTATATATATCCTGATGTAACCATATACATTAGAGAGAGGTATATATATCCTGATATAGTCATATACATTACAGAGAGGTATATATATCCTAATATAACCATATACATTAGAGAGAGGTATATATATCCTGATATAGTCATATACATTACAGAGAGGTATATATATCCTAATATAACCATATACATTAGAGAGAGGTATATATATCCTGATAGAGCCATATACATTAGTGAGAGGTATATATATCCTGATATAGTCATATACATTAGAGAGAGGTATATATATCCTGATATAGCCATATACATTAGAGAGAGGTATATATATCCTGATATAGTCATATACATTAGAGAGAGGTATATATATCCTGATATAGCCATATACATTAGAGAGAGGTATATATTTCCTGATATAGCCATATACATTAGAGAGAGGTATATATATCCTGATATAGTCATATACATTAGAGAGAGGTATATTGCTACAGATGTTGGATCTTAATTTGAGCCAGTTTGCTACAGCAGGAATATAATCCTTTAGCAACAGGACATTTGAATTAATATGTGATTTATAATTAAATAATAATTTTAAAATGGAAAAGTGGAATTTATCATCTTCAGAAACCTTTTTTAAAGTTTAAATACACTCAAACACACGACACATTTTAGTTTTCCTGTAACAGGGTGATCATATTTTTCCTTCCCCGTGATGTGGCCCTCACCAACTGGCCACCTGGTCCATAGAGACTAAAGGACTATGCTGTGGCCCTCACCATCTGGCCATCTGGCCCATAGAGACTAAAGGACTATGATGTGGCCCTCACCATCTGGCCCATAGAGACTAAAGGACTATGATGTGGCCCTCACCAACTGGCCACCTGGTCCATAGAGACTAAAGGACTATGCTGTGGCCCTCACCACCTGGCCCATAGAGACTAAAGGACTATGCTGTGGCCCTCACCAACTGGCCCATAGAGACTAAATTACTATGCTGTGGCCCTCACCAACTGGCCATCTGGCCCATAGAGACTAAAGGACTATGCTGTGGCCCTCACCAACTGGCCCATAGAGACTAAAGGACTATGCTGTGGCCCTCACCATCTGGCCCATAGAGACTAAAGGACTATGCTGTGGCCCTCACCAACTGGCCACCTGGCCCATAGAGACTAAAGGACTATGCTGTGGCCCTCACCATCTGGCCCATAGAGACTAAAGGACTATGCTGTGGCCCTCACCAACTGGCCATCTGGCCCATAGAGACTAAAGGACTATGCTGTGGCCCTCACCAACTGGCCCATAGAGACTAAAGGACTATGCTGTGGCCCTCACCAACTGGCCAACTGGCCCATAGAGACTAAAGGACTATGCTGTGGCCCTCACCAACTGGCCACCTGGCCCATAGAGACTAAAGGACTATGCTGTGGCCCTCACCATCTGGCCCATAGAGACTAAAGGACTATGCTGTGGCCCTCACCAACTGGCCAACTGGCCCATAGAGACTAAAGGACTATGCTGTGGCCCTCACCAACTGACCATCTGGCCCATAGAGACTAAAGGACTATGCTGTGGCCCTCACCAACTGGCCACCTGGCCCATAGAGACTAAAGGACTATGCTGTGGCCCTCACCATCTGGCCCATAGAGACTAAAGGACTATGCTGTGGCCCTCACCAACTGGCCATCTGGCCCATAGAGACTAAAGGACTATGCTGTGGCCCTCACCATCTGGCCCATAGAGACTAAAGGACTATGCTGTGGCCCTCACCAACTGGCCACCTGGCCCATAGAGACTAAAGGACTATGCTGTGGCCCTCACCATCTGGCCCATAGAGACTAAAGGACTATGCTGTGGCCCTCACCAACTGGCCACCTGGCCCATAGAGACTAAAGGACTATACTGTGGCCCTCACCATCTGGCCCATAGAGACTAAAGGACTATGCTGTGGCCCTCACCATCTGGCCCATAGAGACTAAAGGACTATGCTGTGGCCCTCACCAACTGGTCCATAGAGACTATAGGACTATGCTGTGGCCCTCACCAACTGGCCATCTGGCCCATAGAGACTAAAGGACTATACTGTGGCCCTCACCATCTGGCCCATAGAGACTAAAGGACTATGCTGTGGCCCCCACCATCTGGCTCATAGAGACTAAAGGACTATGCTGTGGCCCTCACCATCTGGCCCATAGAGACTAAAGGACTATGCTGTGGTCCTCACCAACTGGCCACCTGGCCCATAGAGACTAAAGGACTATGCTGTGGCCTCACCAACTGGCCACCTGGCCCATAGAGACTAAAGGACTATGCTGTGGCCCTCACCAACTGGCCCATAGAGACTAAAGGACTATGCTGTGGCCCTCACCAACTGGCCCATAGAGACTAAAGGACTATGCTGTGGCCCTCACCAACTGGCCACCTGGCCCATAGAGACTAAATGACCAAAATCTAGTTGTGTATAATGTTGTAGGGAAACTTTGTGTAAACTCTTCTGTCTGCATTCTGTCTCTAAATGTTGTCATAACTAGCAGCACCATATCACTATGTAAAATGATGTGTACAGATGTAGGATCTTAATTTGATCACCCCTCACTGCAGAATAACTTTTCCAGGAAATGTAAAACTTGTAGTGTATTTGAAGTTTAAAAAGGCTTCTGAGGTTTGTAATTTCCATTTAGTAATTTCAGACTTGAGCTTCCCTTAACAAAAAATGTAGTGACCCCTACAAAAATGTCCATTAATTATAATCCACATAATAATTCACATTTGGGTGAGGCCTGAGCTGGAATGTGAAGCTAACTGAAGCTGGCTAGCTTTAGAAAACCAGTATATCAAGCCTGTATCATAGTATACCCCTCAGGCTACGTTCAGGTTTCAGCAAGAGGCAGGTATCAACATGCCGAGTCGTAGGCAACAACCTGGGTTGTATTCATTAGTTTACTCCACAGCCAACAGTTTTAAGATGTTAAATAAAACATAAACCGTTTACTCTAAACGCTGTACAACGTGACCTAAACGGTTTCTGTTGCCAAACGTTTTGCTACGCTGGGCACTAATGAATACACACAAACTGTTTTGAGGAAGTGTAAGTTGTTGTTAGTCTCTCGAACAATATTTATTAGTCTCTCTTTCACACAACATACCTTCCTGAGTGAAAAGAGTTAACTGTAGATTATAAAGAGAACATGTTTGTTTGTTGCTTGTTGTGTTTTAAGCCTGTTTTGAGAAGACAAGTCTATAGACCTATGATACAGTACACTCTTAGAATAAAGGGTTCCAAACGGGTCCTCCGGCCGTCCCCATAGGAGAACGCTTTTGGGTTCCAGGTAGAACCCTTCTGGCTTCCATGTAGAACCCTCTGTGGAAAGGGTTCTTCACGGAACCCAGAAGTGTTCTACCTAGTACCAAAAAAAGGGTTCTACAAAGGGTTCTCCTATGGGGACAGCCAAAGAACCCTTTTAGATTGTAGATAGTGTAGGAGCGATCACCCTGGGGCACACAGATGGGCACAGAACGAATTCACCCCACGCATCTAATTTATATCCAAAACATTTTAAGGAGAGTAGGACTATTATAACACTGTCCACCAAAAATATAATTAACTATATGAATACACATAACAATACCATCAACTATATGAATACACATAACAATACCATCAACTATATGAATACACATGACAATATCACCAACTATATTAATACACATAACAATATCATCAACTATATGAATACACACAACAATATCATCAACTATATGAATACACATGACAATATCACCAACTATATTAATACACATAACAATATCATCAACTATATTAATACACACAACAATATCATCAACTATATTAATACACACAACAATATCATCAACTATATTAATACACATAACAATATCAACTATATGAATACACATAACAATATCATAAACTATATTAATACACATAACAATATCACCAACTATATGAATACACACAACAATATCACCAACTATATTAATACACATAACAATATCATCAACTATATTAATACACATAACAATATCATCAACTATATTAATACACATAACAATATCACCAACTATATGAATACACACAACAATATCATCAACTATATTAATACACATAACAATATCAACTATATTAATACACATAACAATATCATAAACTATATTAATACACACAACAATATCACCAACTATATGAATACACATAACAATATCATCAACTATATTAATACACATAACAATATCATAAACTATATTAATACACACAACAATATCATCAACTATATTAATACACATAACAATATCATCAACTATATTAATACACATAACAATATCATCAACTATATTAATACACACAACAATATCATCAACTATATTAATACACATAACAATATCATCAACTATATTAATACACACAACAATATCATCAACTATATGAATACACATAACAATACCATCAACTATATTAATACACACAACAATATCATCAACTATATTAATACACATAACAATCGTCGTCTTACCTTTTATCTCTCAATAGAAACAGAGTCTGAATGATCATTCGGTCGTCGAAAGTTGCATTCGTTTGCTCTGCTCATTTACATATCAGGTTCTACCTGTTCTCTCTCCGAGTCCCTCTCTCTTTACAGCTCTTACAATGAGCCTTGGCAAACATTCTACAACTGTCTGGAAGTCTATTGGAGGGATGGTGGTGTTCTATTGTGTTGAGACCTGGTGACTGAGACGGCCGCGGCATATTGTGAAACATCAGCAAGTGCAGCAGTCTTCATCACTGAAGCTCCTGCCAATCATGCCCCAACAATCACCAATCACTAAGCTCTTCCCGAGCATGGTCGCAGTCTCTGCTGGTTGCAGCTCTTCTCACCCCAGGGGTAGCAGCTCCTCTCTCTCCCCAGGGGTAGCAGCTCCTCTCTCCCCAGGGGTAGCAGCTCCTATCTCCCCAGGGGTAGCAGCTCCTCTCTCCCCAGCGGTAGCAGCTCCTCTCTCCCCAGGGGTAGCAGCTCCTCTCTCCCCTAGGATGTGAAGACATTGGTGGCTTAGCTCATAGCCAGTAGGTGAGTCCGGGACGGAATTTCAACAGCTAAAACCATGAATACAACACCAGTGTATTGCCAAAAATGACTCAACAACTTCAAACATAGACTCTGACATGTCCAATGAGCCAAACTGATTAAAGTCTCTCTCTCTCTCTCTCTCTCTCTCTCTCTCTCTCTCTCTCTCTCACACACACACATATCCTATTCTTCTGTTTATGTCTCTGTGTCTTGTCTGGTGTCTCTCTCCATCACCAGAATAATTGGTGAGGGTTAGGCCTACTGCAATACAACATTCAAAACATGAAAACACAACTACATAACTAGCCTGTTCAACCTCTCTTTCGTATCGTCTGAGATCGCTAAAGACTGGAAAGCTGCCGCGGTCATCCCCCTCTTCAAAGTGGGTGACACTCTAGACCCAAACTATTAAAGACCTATATCTATCCTACCCTGCCTTTCTAAAGTCTTCGAAAGCCAAGTTAATAAACAGATCACCGACCATCTCGAATCCCACTGTACCTTCTCCGCTATGCAATCTGGTTTCAGAGCTGATCATGGGTGCACCTCAGCCACGCTCAAGGTCCTTAACGATATCATAACCGCCATTGATAAAAGAAAATACTGTGCAGCCGTCTTCATCGACCTGGCCAAGGCTTTCGACTCTGTCACTCACCGTATTCTTATCAGCAGACTCAACAGCCTTGGTTTCTCAAATGATTGCCTTGCCTGGTTCACCAACTACTTTTCAGATAGAGTTCAGTGTGTGAAATCGGAGGGCCTGTTGTCCGGGCCTCTGGCAGTCTCTGTGGGGGTGCCACAGGGTTCAATTCTCGGGCCGACTCTCTTCTCTGTATACATCAATGATGTTGCTCTTGCTGCTGGTGATTCTCTGATCCACCTCTATGCAGACGACACCATTCTGTATACTTCTGGCCCTTCTTTGGACACTGTGTTAACAACCCTCCAGACGAGCTTCAATGCCATACAACTCTCCTTCTGAGGCCTCCAACTGCTCTTAAATGTAAGTAAAACTAAACGCATGCTCTTCAACCGATCGCTGCCTGCACCTGCCCGCCCATCAAGCATCACTACTCTGGATGGTTCTGACTTAGAATATGTGGACAACTATAAATACCTGGGTGTCTGGTTAGACAGTAAACTCTCCTTCCAGACTCACATTAAGCATCTCCAATCCAAAGTTAAATCTAGAATTAGCGTCCTATTTCACAACAAAGCCTCCTTCACTCATGCTGCCAAACATACCCTTGTAAAACTGACTATCCTACTGATCCTTGACTTCGGCGATGTCATTTACAAAATAGCCTCCAACACTCTACTCAGCAAATTGGATGCAGTCTATCACAGTGCCATCCGTTTTGTCACCAAAGCGCGATATACTACCCATCACTGCGACCTGTATGCTCTCGTTGGCTGGCCCTCACTTCATATTCATCGCCAAACCCACTGGCTCCAGGTCATCTATAAGCCTTTGCTAGGTAAAGCCCTGCCTTATCTCAGCTCACTGGTCACCATAGCAGCACCCACTCGTAGCATGCACTCCAGCAGTTATATTTCACTGGTCACCCCCAAAGCCAATTCCTCATTTGTCCACCTTTCCTTCCAGTTCCCTGCTGCCAATGACTGGAACGAACTGCAAAAATCACTGAAGCTGGAGTCTTATATCTCCCTCATTAACTTTAAGCATCAGCTATCAGAGCAGCTTACCGATCATTGCACCTGTACATAGCCCATCTGTACATTGCCCAACCAACTACCTCATCCCCATTTTGTAATTTCCTTTATCCTTTGCACCCCAGTATCTCTACTTGCACATTCATCTTCTGCACATCTATCACTCCAGTGTTTAGTTGCTAAATTGTAATTATTTCTCCACTCTGGCCTATTTATTGCCTTACCTCCCTAATCTTACTACATTTGCACACACTGTATATAGACTTTTCTATTGTGTTATTGACTGTACGTTTGTTAATTGTCATAAACTTCATCGTCTGAAGAGGAGAAATCATCGGACCAATATGCAGCGGGTATATTGCTCATCTTCGTATTTATTGAAGGTAAACAGACTCAAACAAAATAACGACGATAACAGTCCAGTAAGGTGCACAGACTAAACCGGAAACAACCACCCACAAACACAAGTGAAAATGAACACACTAAATATGGCCTCCAATTAGAGACAACAACCACCAGCTGCCTCTAATTGGAGGTCATTGAAAAAACACAACATAGAAAGAGAAACCTAGAATAAACATAGAAATAGAAAATATAGAACATACATCAAAACCTCGAAACACACAAAACAAACACCCCCCTGCCACGCCCTGACCAAACTACAATAACAAATAACCCCTTTTACTGGTCAGGACGTGACATTTATCCCATGTGTAACTCTGTGTTGTTTGTGTCACACTGCTTTGCTTTATCTTGGCCAGGTCGCAGTTATAAATGAGAACTTGTTCTCAACTGGCCTACCTGGTTAAATAAAGGTACATCAAATAAGAAATAACACAGAACTCTCAACTAGTTCCATCAAACAGAAAAACAACAAGAAAGCTGGATAAACACATTCAGATTTCTAGATATTGCACTTTTCTTTAGCGTTTTAGGGGTCATAGTGTCACATCCTGGCCAGTAATAGGGGTTGTTATTTGTTATTGTAGTTTGGTCAGGACGTGGCAGGGGGTATTTGTTTTATGTGGTTCAGGTTGGTTGTGTTAGTTGTAGGGTGTTTGATTTAGTATTCCCGGGTTTTGGGCACTGTTCTATGTTTATGTATTTCTATGTTCAGTCTAGTTATTTGTATTTCTATGTTTAGTTAATTGGGGGTTGAATCCTCAATTGGAGGCAGGTGTTTTCTCGTTGCCTCTGGTTAAGTAAAGGTACATAAAATAAGAAATAACACAGAACTCTCAACTAGTTCCATCAAACAGAAAAACAACTAGAAAGCTGGATAAACACATTCAGATTTCTAGATGTTACACTTTTCTTTTGCGTTTTAGGGGTCATAGGTCAGATCAGTGGTCATGGTTGTTATGCATGGACTAAAAAACAAACTTGAAACCATTTTTCTCAGATTCACTGTTTGTGTAGACTGCTCCTTGTCTTTTCTAGGGCAGTAGTTCAGGTGGCTGTTTGTGTAGACTGCTCCTTGTCTTTTCTAGGGCAGTAGTTCAGGTGGCTGTTTGTGTAGACTGCTCCTTGTCTTTTCTAGGGCAGTAGTTCAGGTGGCTGTTTGTGTAGACTGCTCCTTGTCTTTTCTAGGGCAGTAGTTCAGGTGGCTGTTTGTGTAGACTGCTCCTTGTCTTTTCTAGGGCAGTAGTTCAGGTGGCTGTGTGTGTAGACTGCTCCTTGTCTTTTCTAGGGCAGTAGTTCAGGTGGCTGTGTGTGTAGACTGCTCCTTGTCTTTTCTAGGGCAGTAGTTCAGGTGGCTGTTTGTGTAGATGCTGTTTGTCTTTGTAGGACAGTAGTTCAGGTGGCTGTTTGTGTAGATGCTGTTTGTCTTTGTAGGACAGTAGTTCAGGTGGCTGTTTGTGTAGATGCTGTTTGTCTTTGTAGGACAGTAGTTCAGGTGGCTGTTTGTGTAGATGCTGTTTGTCTTTGTAGGACAGTAGTTCAGGTGGCTGTTTGTGTAGATGCTGTTTGTCTTTGTAGGACAGTAGTTCAGGTGGCTGTTTGTGTAGATGCTCCTTGTATTTGTAGGGCAGTAGTTCAGGTGGCTGTTTGTGTAGATGCTGTTTGTCTTTGTAGGACAGTAGTTCAGGTGGCTGTTTGTGTAGATGCTGTTTGTCTTTGTAGGACAGTAGTTCAGGTGGCTGTTTGTGTAGATGCTGTTTGTCTTTGTAGGACAGTAGTTCAGGTGGCTAACTTTGCTCTTAGTCTGCCTCCTGTCTCTCCTATCACCATGGGTACACCTTCCTGAAAACAATGACTCCATACTTTGCTGAAACCTGTTCTGCCAGATCATGTCCTTAAAGACTAGAATGTTCCAATGTGGTTACCCACAAAGATGACAAGATAGTTCACACATTCATCATCCAGGGTTACTGTCAAACATATATGTTACATTTCTGGTTTGTCCATAACTTGTTTCCTGCTTGTAGCAGGCCGTGTTTACAGAAATCCTTTTCTATAACTAGAAGTCATGTGATTTCATGAGAATATTTTTCTGCAGTGAGAATGTAATGCAAGTCAAGCTGTCCTTGGATGTATGTCAACAAGATTTATAACCAGCATTGTTAAATTAACAGTTGTAATTAAAAAAAATCAATGCTGTAATTTTCTTTATGTTAGCTAGCTTTTTATAATGTGTTGTTGTCACAGACACCAGATAGATGCAGAGAAATGTGTTGTTTTACAGGGTCAGCCATACGGCGCCCCTGGAGCAAATTAGGTGTAAGTGCCTTGCTTAAGGGCACCAACAGATTTTTACCTTGACGGCTCAGGTATTCAAACCAGCAACATATCAGTTACTGACCCACCACTCTAACCACTAGTCTATCTGACTATACCAGTTACTGACCCACCACTCTAACCACTAGTCTATCTGACCATACCAGTTACTGACCCACCACTCTAACAACTAGTCTATCTGACCATACCATACAAGTTACTGACCCACCACTCTAACCACTAGTCTATCTGACCACACCAGTTACTGACCCACCACTCTAACCTCTAGTCTATCTGACCATACCAGTTACTGACCCACCACTCTAACCACTAGTCTATCTGACCATACCAGTTACTGACCCACCACTCTAACCACTAGTCTACCTGACCATACCAGTTACTGACCCAACACTCTAACCACTAGTCTACCTGACCATACCAGTTACTGACCCACCACTCTAACCACTAGTCTATCTGACCATACCAGTTACTGATCCACCACTCTAACCACTAGTCTATCTGACCATACCAGTTACTGACCCACCACTCTAACCACTAGTCTATCTGACCATACCAGTTACTGACCCACCACTCTAACCACTAGTCTATCTGACCATACCAGTTACTGACCCACCACTCTAACCACTAGTCTATCTGACCATACCAGTTACTGACCCACCACTCTAACCACTAGTCTATCTGACCATACCAGTTACTGACCCACCACTCTAACCACTAGTCTATCTGACCATACCAGTTACTGACCCACCACTCTAACCACTAGTCTATCTGACCATACCAGTTACTGACCCACCACTCTAACCACTAGTCTACCTGACCATACCAGTTACTGACCCAACACTCTAACCACTAGTCTACCTGACCATACCAGTTACTGACCCACCACTCTAACCACTAGTCTATCTGACCATACCAGTTACTGATCCACCACTCTAACCACTAGTCTATCTGACCATACCAGTTACTGACCCACCACTCTAACCACTAGTCTATCTGACCATACCAGTTACTGACCCACCACTCTAACCACTAGTCTATCTGACAATACCAGTTACTGACCCACCACTCTAACCACTAGTCTATCTGACCATACCAGTTACTGACCCACCACTCTAACCACTAGTCTATCTGACCATACCAGTTACTGACCCACCACTCTAACCACTAGTCTATCTGACCATACCAGTTACTGACCCACCACTCTAACCACTAGTCTATCTGACCATACCAGTTACTGACCCACCACTCTAACCACTAGTCTATCTGACCATACCAGTTACTGACCCACCACTCTAACCACTAGTCTATCTGACCATACCAGTTACTAACCCACCACTCTAACCACTAGTCTATCTAACCATACCAGTTACTGACCCACCACTCTAACCACTAGTCTATCTGACCATACCAGTTACTGACCCACCACTCTAACCACTAGTCTATCTGACCATACCATTTACTGATCCACCACTCTAACCACTAGTCTATCAGACCATACCAGTTACTGACCCACCACTCTAACCACTAGTCTATCTGACCATACCAGTTACTGACCCACCACTCCAACCACTAGTCTATCAGACCATACCAGTTACTGACCCATCACTCTAACCACTAGTCTATCAGACCATACCAGTTACTGACCCACCACTCTAACCACTAGTCTATCTAACCATACCAGTTACTGACCCACCACTCTAACCACTAGTCTATCTGACCATACCAGTTACTGACCCACCACTCTAACCACTAGTCTATCAGACCATACCAGTTACTGACCCACCACTCTAACCACTAGTCTATCTGACCATACCAGTTACTGACCCACCACTCTAACCACTAGTCTATCTGACCAGACCAGTTACTGACCCACCACTCTAACCACTAGTCTATCAGACCATACCAGTTACTGACCCACCACTCTAACCACTAGTCTATCTGACCATACCAGTTACTGACCCACCACTCTAACCACTAGTCTATCTGACCATACCAGTTACTGACCCACCACTCTAACCACTAGTCTACCTGACCATACCAGTTACTGACCCACCACTCTAACCACTAGTCTACCTGACCATACCAGTTACTGACCCACCACTCTAACCACTAGTCTATCTGACCATACCAG
The DNA here is from genome assembly GCF_965601325.2 of Salmo salar. Taxonomy (NCBI): domain Eukaryota; kingdom Metazoa; phylum Chordata; class Actinopteri; order Salmoniformes; family Salmonidae; genus Salmo; species Salmo salar. The sequence goes on along the minus strand of NW_027675317.1, from coordinate 1,399,747 downwards.
TTACTGACCCACCACTCTAACCACTAGTCTACCTGACCATACCAGTTACTGACCCACCACTCTAACCACTAGTCTATCTGACTATACCATACCAGTTACTGACCCACCACTCTAACCACTAGTCTATCTGACCATACCAGTTACTGACCCACCACTCTAACCACTAGTCTATCTGACCATACCAGTTACTGACCCACCACTCTAACCACTAGTCTATCTTACCATACCAGTTACTGACCCACCACTCCAACCACTAGTCTATCTGACCATACCAGTTACTAACCCACCACTCTAACCACTAGTCTACCTGACCATACCAGTTACTGACCCACCACTAACCACTAGTCTATCTGACCATACCAGTTACTGACCCACCACTCTAACCACTAGTCTATCTGACCACACCAGTTACTGACCCACCACTCTAACCACTAGTCTACCTGACCATACCAGTTACTGACCCACCACTCTAACCACTAGTCTACCTGACCATACCAGTTACTGACCCACCACTAACCACTAGTCTATCTGACCATACTAGTTATTGACCCACCACTCTAACCACTAGTCTACTTTGAGCACTTGCCTTGGGCCTCCACTGAGTCTCCATGTGTCAAGCAGTACAGAGAAACCCCCTCTAGATGACAGCAGAGGCTCTTGGATCTACCCTGTCTATCCACCAGTTTAGTGACCTTGTTCCATCAATATGTCCATACTACTTCACAACCCATTTAAGGTCTTGACCAGCAATGTCCAATTGGGCTCAACCAAGCCGAGAGTGAGGTTCTAGAAAGAGGACTGACTTTCATACCAACTCCTAAACAGGTGGACTGACTTTCATACCAACTCCTAAACAGGTGGACTGACTTTCATACCAACTCCTAAACAGGTGGACTGACTTTCATACCAACTCCTAAACAGGTGGACTGACTTTCATACCAACTCCTAAACAGGTGGACTGACTTTCATACCAACTCCTAAAAAGGTGGACTGACTTTCATACCAACTCCTAAACAGGTGGACTGACTTTCATACCAACTCCTAAACAGGTGGACTGACTTTCATACCAACTCCTAAACAGGTGGACTGACTTTCATACCAACTCCTAAACAGGTGGACTGGCTTTCATACCAACTCCTAAACAGGTGGACTGACTTTCATACCAACTCCTAAACAGGTAGACTGGGAGGAGCTCCGGAGGGGATCTACTCGTCTATCATAGAAGATTGAAGTTATCAGATCATTTTGAATATGAAACAGATTTTCCTCATATACTATTTCCAAACCCCTCACATTGGGAACCTCAGTTGGAGTCAGAAACTATACAGACTCTGATACGTAGGGATGTGGCTTCCTTTTCACTATTCAGAACCAGACCTGTTTATCAGCTTAACCTTACAAATGGTTAAAAATCAAGCTCTAGAAATATAGTGATTAAACCAGCAGATGAAGGGGCTCAGATTGTTGTAATGGATAAAGTGAATATCTTCTTGAAGCCAATAGGATCATGTTAAACACTATGATCCATTGTCCCACTCAACACAACCATAAAACACAAAGATTAATCCAGGAGATAAACTGTATGAGGATAAGTACATTACAGATAAACAGATGGTCTGTCTTTTTGGGCCAGATTCTCCAAGGACTAGGCAGTTTTACTTACTGCCTAAAATACATATCTCCTGAGACGTGGGCGGTTCCCTGCGGCTGACCAATAGGAAGTGATTGTGTCTCAGAGACGTGGGCGGTTCCCTGCAGCTGACCAATAGGAAGTGATTGTGTCTCAGAATCTTACTGTATTGCTGAATATATAGACTTTTATTGCTGAATATATAGACTTTTATTGCTGAATATATAGACTTTTATATCAACCCTCTACCCCAGAAACACCCAGCTATGTTCAGGATACTGATGAAGGATTTATTACTATTGGAGTACTGACTTTAATATCAACCCTCTATCCCAGAAACACCCAGCTATGTTCAGGGTACTGATGAATGAAGGGTTTATTACTATTGTATTACTGACTTTTATATCAACCCTCTATCCCAGAAACACCCAGCTATGTTCAGGATACTGATGAATGAAGGGTTTATTACTATTGTATTACTGACTTTTATATCAACCCTCTATCCCAGAAACACCCAGCTATGTTCAGGATACTGATGAATGAAGGGTTTATTACTATTGTATTACTCTTTTTATTAACTTAGCTACTGACTTGTTCTATTGTTGTTGCATTGTCAAGAGGTTAACCTGCAAGGAAGCATTTCAGTACATAATACTTGTATTGTGCTTTATATTATTATAGATATTTTAGGGTTGCCTTATGTTACGCACGCCTCTAGAAAGAGGGAACGCAACACCCTGCTACAACTCAACTCTCCTTGTTGTGAATAAGGTAGGGAAGTGTAGGTGTGAACAAGTATGACGAATAGGCAGAGAATACCGTTAACAGGGAATTTATTCCTTCACGTGGTAAGGTTTGGGAAAAAGGGGCTGGACGGAACCAAAGCAAAGAAAGTAACTATCAAAGCCCCCTCTCCTACCTTACCTGACTACCCACTACTTACCTAACTAGCACCACCTGGTGAACTAACCAAAATACAGGGGATGGTCCGCCCAGGTCTTTCCTAGTGTGCATAGACAGTAAACTACTACGGGTATATGTATGCCCGCGGGCCTCTTGCCTAAACACTCCCTAGGTGCCTTCCCCTTCCCCCCTGGGAACAAATGAAACAGAATTACACAAATGTAAGTCAATAATCAAAACACTGCATCCTATTGACACACACAACCAATCAGCTCCCTCAGCAACAACGGACACAGTACATACCAAAATTCTTGGAAACAACCAACATGCTATAACCCTCAGCCATTAGCCTTGTCTCTCAGCAATCATCTCCCTTCTGAGCAACAGAACTGGGGCTTATATAGCTTCAGAAGAAGTTAGTAATTGGAGACAGCTGCGTCCTGATGAGGGGGCGGGGTCAGCTCTCCAAACAATCAATGTTGATTGCCCAATCAGCTGCTCGTTGAGAACTTCAGGAATCCATCTCCTGAAATACATACATGATAATACACAAACCACAACAGAAACTGGGGAACGTAACATGGACCTTTAACCATCTGCCTGACTTTGTTCTCACAGGAGAGAGACGGGACTATTGGGATCCTGGGGATCCTCAACAACATCATGATGCTGACGAGGCAGAGAGGAGTCTCTCCAGATCAGAACTCCTCAAGAAACACCAGCGAGTTCACACAGGAGAGAAATCTCACTGCTGCTCTGACTGTGGGAAAATATTCAACTCTTCACTAGGCCTTAAAATACATCAAAGAATTCACACTGGAGAGAAACCTTTTGGCTGTGATCAATGTGGGAAGGGTTTTACTCAGCTAAACAGCCTGATAGTACACCAGCGGACACACACAGGAGAGAAACCTTATGTCTGTGATCAATGTGTAAAGAGTTTTAGTACGTTTGGCTGTCTGACGGCACACCAGAGGGCACACACAGGAGAGAAACCTTATAGCTGTGATCAGTGTGGGAAGAGTTTTACTACATCTAGCTGTCTAACTAAACACCAGAGAACACACACAGGAGAGAAACCTTATAGCTGTGATCAGTGTGGGAAGAGATACTCTGATAAAAGATCTCTGATCAAACATCAGAAACTACATGAAGGAGTTGTTTCATGATATCAGTGAAATAATGTCACAATGTAGAATGTTTTAACATTGTAGTAGGAGTATTTTAATAACGTCAGAATGTAGAACCCTAAACATTTGTTGTTCAATTGATTTTAGCCTCAGGGGGAAAAATCCAGGCTCTGAAATGGAAGAGTTACTATTTATGTGATTTAACAAAAAGTGACTAACAAAAAAAGAGTTCTGTTACACTTACCACGTTGGTGACCCACTGGAATCACAATGCAACACTTCAAAATGTAGCTAGCTGTTTTCTACAAATTGTCCTCTAACCAGTGATGTACACATTATTCCCATATTCCATGTGGTTTTTGAGCTGTTAGTTTTAACAGGACGTGCAACCTCATCTCCCTCCTCTCGCACAATTGATTTCAACATGATATCGATGAGTGATGACAAATAAGTGTTGTGTTCCTTTGTTCAGCGACCCCTAAATGTAAATGCATCACTGTTGCCCTGCTTTTAGAATATCAGGGTTAATTCTCAGATGTGCCAACCCAAGTGTACTAGAGCATGACATTGGGGACTGGGCCCCGATCCAACAACATGCCTATCTAGTGAACACTGAAAAGAGAGAGAAGCTCTGCAGTGAGGTGGAAAGTTACTATGGATATTGCAGGAGTTTCCTCTTGAAATCAGACATGTCTGTGGTCAGGACAACTTGGTTTCTGATTGTCTCAAGGGTGGGCAGTTAAAAAGTTTTGTGTTTTGCGTTTAGCCAGTCCGTTGCCATGGATCACAATTTATTATGACTGCATGTTTTTCCGTGTCGGAGATGAGTTTTGTTTGGGCTCGTTCCAAGGAGACGAGAGTTCTAGAAGCTAGTGGGATTTAGAAAGAGGAGAGTTCTAGAAGCTAGTGAGTTTTAGGAAGATGAGAGTTCTAGAAGCTAGTGAGTTTTAGGAAGAGGAGAATTCTAGAATCTAGTGAGTTTTAGGAAGACGAGAGTTCTAGAAGCTAGTGAGTTTTAGGAAGAGGAGAATTCTAGAATCTAGTGAGTTTTAGGATTCTATAGAAAGAAAAAGGAGAAAAAAATAATACGATTGTATATTATTATTTAGAAATACGTGTTTTTAATTGACAGCCAGTAGACACCATTTTTATATTGTAGAAGGGAAGCATTTTTGTTGATTTTAATATGAAATGTAAGTTGTTTTCTGTTGGTGGTGAGCAAACTTGTCCAACAAAAATATAGGATATATTTGTTGTCTTAAGGTGTTACAGGCTTTGGTTTTTCCATTTATGTTTTGAGGTTGGACTTTAGCACGTCTAGCTCGTTAGCACGTATAGCTCGTTAGCACGTCTAGCCCGTTAGCACGTATGGCCCGTTAGCACGTCTAGCTCGTTAGCACGTCTGGCTCGTTAGCACGTCTAGCTCGTTAGCACGTCTAGCTCCGTCAGCGCGTCTAGCTCGTTAGCGTGTCTAGCTCGTTAGCACGTCTAGCTCCGTCAGCACGTCTAGCTCGTCAGCACGTCTAGCTCGTTAGCACGTAGGACTCACTGATTGGTGTCACCTCGTTAGTCAGTATGTGTTACACCTGTGCTGGCTTGTCCATCTCGTTAGTGGGAAGGTGTTTCACCTGAGCTGGTCCAGGTTCTATTTAAGAGTGTCTGGCCCAGTGCTCCAGTTGTCTTGATACATGTGGAGAGTCAACACCTTTAGTTGCTCCACCTTTTTGGTTTACTTCCTGTCTTTAAGTTTGGTGTGGGTTTTTCTTTTGTTTTCCTCTTCTTGTGCAGATTTAGTGGGTCTCATGGTGGGTGTCTTTTAGGTCCCAGTTGTTGTTACTAGTCAACTTTCAGTGGACACTGTGAGCAAAACTACATGATTATGTTATAATACTTTTATTGCATCAAATGGTTGTTTTATGCAACAGAATAGAGGGTTCATATAACTATTGTGTCTGTGTGTTCTACTGAGGATGGGCCTCTGGGAGAAAACACTGACAGGAGATTTACAATGTCTTTTGGGTGATAAAACCTAAAGAGACCGCATTCCAGAACATGAGTTAATGTTTCTGTTCTATATGGTACCAGGGAGAGATGACCTCAGGGCCAGACCCTGGTCTCTCAATGAATCATCTGGGGGTGATTCGTCGACCAGCCATCATTATCGTAGGGCACCCAATCGATTCATTTTGTATGTGTGTTGTATTGATCTGCTCCCTTATTAATAAGTGAATAAAGATTTAGTTTAAGAATAACTCTGACTTGTGTGATAAGTGTCTCTTCTCATTTGATATTAAAGAAATTAACCACCACATTTGGCGATGTGAATCTTGACTTGGTGACCGCTCCTGACGACCTGGGTAAATGGTGCACCAGGGATCCCTATAACTTTGGTCATACCCAGTCAGCACATGACGTCCAAAGACGTTGAATTATGGTCGATATCAGGTCTGTCTGTTGTGGCCGCTATTTCACCCCAAAATAGTCATCCCAAATTGGGCTGTGTATAACTATGTAAATGTCTCTCGGACAAGGTGACTTTTATCAATATACACTCTAAAAAGTAAAGGTTCCTGGAGTATCCTTTGGGGTTCTTCAAATTGAAACTGTGGGGGAACCCCTATAAGTTATTTGAAGAACCCCTTATCATGGTTCCTAAAGAACCCTTTGGGGTTCATTTTTTAACTACTTGTCCACGCTCCCTCCATTATAAAAGCATTTTAATAATAATAACAATATTGACAATATGGATTTAAATAATTCATTGTTTATTTAGTGGCACCACAAATGTGAATTAATATTTACCAAACAAAACACATTACCAAATTGCAACATTTATGCAGACATGTCAGACCATAATAAATAATACATTTACTTTGTATAGTGCTTTTCATGACATTTAAAATATATAAAATAATGATGTACAATAAAAACAACATTAAAGATGAATCATAGGTAAACTAACAATATTGTAGACTTGATGCTAAATACAGATTTTTCAGCTTTAGTGTGTATATCGTATCCACTTAGTTATGTTAGGAAGTTTTCCATCTTTATGACCGGCCCTGGTAACTTCACCCCAACTTCTCTGATCCCCAGAACACAGTCACTTAACAACATAAGTGTTTTTCTGACATTTTGGGAAATTTAAGGGAAAATAAAAATCCAGTCGTAGCAGAGCCCCAAGTCCCATGGGGACGTCCTCGAGGGCCTGGATGTTCTCCCCATCAAAGGCCAGCGGGATTTCACTCTCATGGTGGAATGGATTTCCACCGATGTGCAGTAAAGGAGTGAAGAGCGGTGAAATCTGTGTCAACAAAAGTAAGAAAAGATTAATACACATACAATTAACAAAGCACATAACAAATGTTCAGCTGTAGTTTTATATAAGCATGCACACCTATGTTTATGAAGAAACAGATGATTGGTGCAGAGGCATACCTTGTCACGGACATAAAGGCCACTCGGGTCCTCATTGAAGAGGTAGGGCAAGAGCAGAATCACTGCTGTGGTCTCCAGTCCTAGTAAAGTAAAGCAATGATCTTACTACACTTGCTAATTTTATTACAAAATTCATTAGAGAAAGTGAAGGAATAAGAGCAGATACCTCTTCTGTATTGTCCTTCAGGGACTGTCAAAATAGCAGGATGATGTCCTCACCCCTGCCTCGCCTCTCTACCTCTGATAGTCCTTGAATTATCTTATTGTCTATATCCATTCCATGGACGTAATTCATTTCTGAGAAGATCTGAAAAGATCATTTGCACACATTTGTATGCTAATAGATGTCAGTTTGTATTGACTGCTATGTAGGTTAAATGTACACTTCAAATGCAGCTGTCCTACAACATATCTGTACCTTCTTCTTGATCCCAATTGCATTGTGTCCATGTTCTGTCCTATAAGAGTTTCAAAGGAAGAGAAAATGTGTCAAAGAATAGTCTTTCAAAAAAACTAATATATATATTAAGTAAATATTGAAAGATACAATGTAATGCAAAATAGAAGAACATATTGGAGAAAGCACTAGCCAATACAGTACTGCCATACAGTAACAGTACTGCCATACAGCCCTAATATCACATTTCAAGATATCTTTGTACACAAATTGTTCAATATTTTATCAGGCTGACTTGAAAGATTATACACAACTTTTTGCTGCGTGGCAATACTGTGTTTGGATTCTGAAGGGCATTTATACAAAAGAGGTAGTCTAGACACTGTATTAATACCATTATGCATTTGAATCCCATCTACAGCTACCATCTAAGATATTAATTTCCCTCCACAAGGGGGCGGACATGTAACGTTTCCAAAATGGGATAGTATTGTCTATGTAACGTTTCCAAAATGGGATAGTATTGTACATGTAACGTTTCCAAAATGGGATAGTATTATCCATGTAACGTTTCCAAATGAGATAGTATTGTACATGTAACGTTTCCAAAATGGGATAGTATTGTCCATGTAACGTTTCCAAAATGGGATAATATTGTACATGTAACGTTTCCAAAATGGGATAGTATTGTACATGTAACGTTTCCACAATGGGATAGTATTGTACATGTAACGTTATGCCCCCTTGTGAGTTAATAGTATTGCATGCTGTAGCAGGCTATATAAAGAGGAAGACCTCCATTGACGATTCAGTTCGTTGTAACATCTGGTCTGGACAGGTCACCGTCCTTAGTTAGTTAGTTAGTTAATGAACTAGCTAACGTTAGCTAGTTCATTATCACAAAAGTGAGAACTGCTCTAGATTGGAAACTTACGTTAATGAGTGTAAAGCCATGTTGGCTTTATAGAAACGATATACAATATATGGGAAAGAATATAGTTGAGGAAATAATCCAAACCTAGTTGTGCCTAGTTAGGACATAACGTTAGCTAGCTAGCTAACGGTACTGTACTGTAGCTCATACAACGCCGACGGTCAAACCCGGCTTTCTAATATTTACGTTCATTAACTATCGTAACGTTATGGAAGATATTCACAGAAAACCATCATTGTCTTCGTAATTCATTATTAATATGTTATATTATTATATAAATTATTTAGAGACATATTCAGAGCCAAACATCAACCCAACTTAACATTTTTAACTGTTGTCGCATCCAAACTTGTCACCATCGTTTTCAGTTGTAATTGCGAAGTTCCCGGAAGAAGTCCAGCAACAACGGAGGTTCCTCGATGAACCCACCTTCTAACAAGTTCTTTGAAGAACCTTTTGGGGCTGTTTTTCATTGACCAAGAACCCTACGGTTCTTAGGGGATCTGAGAACAACTCCAGTTGAACCCTTCATTTTTAGAGTGTAGTCGGCTCTATTTACTCTCAGATTCAAACATGATGATTAGTATCAACGATCAAGTCAGCTGCTGCTGCTCCAATACAGTATGAGGTGAGACGGTGAACTGATGTTGAACCGGGCAGTCAGCTGCTGCTGCTCCAATACAGTATGAGGTGAGACGGTGAACTGATGTTGAACTGGGCAGTCAGCTGCTGCTGCTCCAATACAGTATGAGGTGAGACGGTGAACTGATGTTGAACTGGGCAGTCAGCTGCTGCTGCTCCAATACAGTATGAGGTGAGACGGTGAACTGATGTTGAACTGGGTAGTCAGCTGCTGCTGCTCCAATACAGTATGTGGTGAGACGGTGAACTGATGGTGAACTGGGTAGTCAGCTGCTGCTGCTCCAATACAGTATGAGGTGAGACGGTGAATATGTACATGTAGGTAGAGTTATTAAAGTGACTATGCATAGATGATAACAGAGAGTGGGGGGGGGGGGGCCTTCCTCTGACACCGCCTGGTATAGAGGTCCTGGATGGCAGGAAGCTTGGCCCCAGTGATGTACTGGGCTGTACTCACTACCCTCTGTAGTACCTTGCGGTCGGAGGCAGAGCAGTTGCCATACCAGGCAGGGATGCAACCAGTCAGGATGCTCTCGATGGTGCAGCTGTAGAAGCTTTTGAGGATCTGAGGACCCATGCTAAATCTTTTCAGTCTCCTGAGGAGGAATAGGTTTTGTCGTGCCCTCTTCACGATTATCTTGGTGTGCTTGGACCATGATAGTTTGTTAGTGATGTGGACACCAAGGAACTTGAAGCTCTCAACCTGCTCCACTACAGCCCCGTCGATGAGAATGGGGGCGTGCTGTCTTCCTTTTCCTGTAGTCCACAATCATCTCCTTTGTCTTGATCACGTTGAGGGAGAGGTTGTTTTCCTTGCACCACACGGCCAGGTCTCTGACCTCCTCCCTATAGGCTGTCTCATCGTTGTTGGTGATCAGGCCTACCACTATTGTGGCATGGGCAAACTTAATGATGGTGTTGGAGTCGTGCCTGGCCGTGCAGTCATGAGTGAACAGGGAGTACAGGAGGAGACTGAGCAGCACCCCAGAGGGGCCCCTGTGTTGAGGATCAGCGTGGCGGGTGTGTTATTACCTACCCTTAAAAAACCTCTCTGGGCTACGCAACAGCCAGTGTAATCCCGTGGCGCGATATTCAAATACCTTAGAAATGCTATTACTTCAATTTCTCAAACATATGACTATTTTACACCATTTTAAAGACAAGACTCTCGTTAATCTAACCACACTGTCCGATTTCAAAAAGGCTTTACAACGAAAGCAAAACATTAGATTATGTCAGCGGAGTACCCAGCCAGAAATAATCAGACACCCATTTTTCAAGCTAGCATATAATGTCACATAAACCCAAACCACAGCTAAATGCAGCACTAACCTTTGATGATCTTCATCAGATGACAATCCTAGGACATTATGTTATACAATACATGCATGTTTTGTTCAATCAAGTTCATATTTATATCAAAAACCAGCTTTTTACATTAGCATGTGACGTTCAGAACTAGCATTCCCACCGAACACTTCCTGTGAATTTACTAAATTACTCACGATAAACGTTCACAAAAAACATAACAATTATTTTAAGAATTATAGATACAGAATTCCTTTATGCACTCGCTATGTCCGATTTTAAAATAGCTTTTCGGTGAAAGCACATTTTGCAATATTTTGAGTAGATAGCCCAGCATCACAGGGCTAGCTATTTAGACACCCACCAAGTTTAGCCCTCACCAAAGTCAGATTTACTATAAGAAAAATGCTATTACCTTTGCTGTTCTTCGTCAGAATGCACTCCCAGGACTTCTACTTCAATAACAAATGTTGGTTTGGTTCAAAATAATCCATAGTTATGTTCAAATATCCTCTGTTTTGTTCGTGCGTTCAAGACACTATCCGAAGGGTAAATAAGGGTGACGCGCCCGACGCGTTTCGTGACAAAACATTTCTAAATATTCCATTACCGTACTTCGAAGCATGTCAACCGCTGTTTAAAATCAATTTTGATGCCATTTTTCTCGTAAAAAAGCGATAATATTCCGACCGGGAAATCGTGTTTTAGTATAAAGAGAGAGAAAATAAAAAACATGGTGTCGCCTCATGCACGCGCCTCAGTCTCATTGTCCTCTGATAGACCACTTACCAAAGGCGCTAATGTTTTTCAGCCAGGGTCTGCAAAGACATCATTCAGCTTTTTCCCCGAGTTCTGAGAGCCTATGGGAGCCGTAGGAAGTGTCACGTTACAGCAAAGATCCTAAGTTTTCAATAAAGAGAGTCAAGAAGCCCAAGGAATGGTCAGAGAGGGCACTTCCTGTACAGAATCTTCTCAGGTTTTTGCCTGCCATATGAGTTCTGTTATACTCACAGACACCATTCAAACAGTTTTAAAAACTTGAGGGTGTTTTCTCTCCAAAGGAAATTATATGCATATTCTAGTTTCTGGGCAGCAGTAATAACCAGATTAAATCAGGGACGTTTTTTATCCGGCCGTGTAAATACTGCCCCCTACCCCTAACAGGTTAAAAAACATGAGCTGGCGCACACCCAGAAAAATAGTTTGTGAGGAGGTGCTGACTAACGGCGAATAAACTATAAACTATCAAAATAAATAAAGTCGCACACTCCATGTATAAACTCCCAGCAATTGAATGGGTATTTACCAACGTTTCAGCATCACTGTGCCTTCTTCAGGGTGATGTCATCAATACTTGAACCAGCTTATGTAGACAAACAGTGCAATTAGTGCAACCAATGACAATAGTGAGGGGTGTGTCATAAAAAATATATGACATATTAAATATATTACTGTATTGTTATCATATAGAAACATCATGGAATATTGTACATCATATTAAATATATTACTCTATTGTTATCATATAGAAACATCATGGAATATTGTACATCATATTAAATATATTACTCTATTGTTATCATATAGAAACATCATGGAATATTGTACATCATATTAAATATATTACTCTATTGTTATCATATAGAAACATCATGGAATATTGTACATTATATGACCATCAACATACATTATTGTTTCATTCAATTTCACATAATAAGGATATTTAATATTTTCAAGTTCAGAAGTCAGAACCCATCACCTGCTATGTAAAATAGACAGAAGAATGCACGATGGTCAATGCTTTCTGGGATCCTTGGGACATCCCTATCCTAAACCCTAACCTTAACCCCTAACCTTAACCATTTTAAATGTCAACTTCAATGGGCTAGGGACGTCCCAAGGATGTATCTATACCTGAAAATACATGATCTAAGTGATTGATAGTTGGTATTCAGCAGTCATAAAGCCTTATTTACTTTAATGAACTACTAAAATAGTGATTTTGTCAGACAGCAGCTCTACACTTTATTGAGTGACTGATCCATTCATCCTTCCATCCCTCCTCAGCCTTCCTCTCCTCTGAAGACCCAGTGAGGGTGGAGCTCAGTCAGAGCGCTGTTTTGGGGGACTGGTTAGGAAGAACACTTCTACAGCCAGAGAGGTGAGAGGTCACACATGGTTTAGATGGTAAATATTTATGTCCCCTTAGCGGTTCATCACGTCAGCTAAAGGGAATATGTTCCATCATCTATGTTTATTTACATTAGTGCAAATTGTCCACTGATATTGGTGTAATTTCTCACCCCTCTTGGCTGTATGAAGTTAATTTCCCCTCAGGCACACATTTGTTCTTTGATATTATGAAGGTCATTTGTGTCAAATGTACTTTTCCACTCATTCACCCCATCTCTTTACATTGCTTATGCATATTCAGTGGCCTGACTGCATCCAGACTATGTCAAATGCCCATCCTGGTAGATCTGAACCTAATGCAGCTTGGAGTGATCAGATGACAGAAGTCACATTTAGGTGCCAGGTGTAACTGAGGCCATAGATGCTCCATATCCATTACTTTGAGTGTTTTATATAATATGACTAAATGTGTTTCTGTGTTGCAGGGACAGTAAATAAATGGAACAGCAAGGCCACAGAACATGACATAAGCAGAGCTGTGGGAGACCACCTCAAGCCCCTGGTAGAGCCGGGGGTGGTGTTTACCACTCCACCACGCCTTCAGCAGGCTGGAAAAGTGGGATTGATCTGGTTGATCCATTTGTTTGTGTCCGTTTCCAGTAGTTGAATCCTTTGACATATTGTTGAATTAAACATTTATCTTCAACAAATGCACTGGGTTGGTTGAAAAGTGATACTAAACGTACATACCAGCACTATTTTGACATAGTGGGAAATATACTGAATTTATACTTTTTTCATAATAAGATGGACCAAGATACGTATTAGTTTTGCAAGAGTCTGTTGATTGTCAGTCATTATGTTAATTTCTTTTGCAATATGTTCAAATCAAGCTTTATTTATACAACACATTTCAGACATGGATGCTTCACAGGAAAAAAATAAACAGAAATATTTACCACAACAAACATAAGATTAACAACTGAAAGACGAATTAGCATTCTAAGGAAAATCCCTTGATTAAAATATTAATTGGATGCAACATCCAACCCAAAATATAAGCATGTTTTTTGGAGGGGCTCTGAAAGACACTATGGGGGTGTCCACTGAAAGTTGACTAGTAACAACAACTGGGACCTAAAAGACACCCACCATGAGACCCACTAAATCTGCCCAAGAAGAGGCAAACAAAAGAAAATCCCACACCAAACTTAAAGACAGGAAGCAAACCAAAAAGGTGTTGACACTCCACATGTATCAAGACAACTGGAGCACTGGGCCAGACACTCTTAAATAGAACCTGGACCAGCTCAGGTGAAACACCTTCCCACTAACGAGATGGACAAGCCAGCACAGGTGTAACACATACTGACTAACGAGGTGACACCAATCAGTGCGTCCTACGTGCTAACGAGCTAGACGGGCTAACGAGCTAGACGAGCTAACGTGCTAGACGGGCTAACGAGCTAGACGGGCTAACGAGCTAGACCTGCTAACGAGCTAGACGGGCTAACGGGCTAGACGTGCTAACGAGCTAGACGGGCTAACGAGCTAGACGTGCTAACGAGCTTGACGTGCTAACGAGCTAGACGTGCTAACGTCCAACCTCAAAACATAAATGGAAAAACCTCAAAACCAAAGCCTGTAACACCTTCCCCCTTAAGACAACAAATATATCCTATAGTTTGCTCACCACCAACAGAAAACAACTTCCATTTCACATGATAATCAACTACAATGCTTCACCTTCACCAATATAAACATGGTGTCTACTGGCTGTCAACAATTAAAACAATTAAAAAAACGTATTTCTAAATAATAATATACAATCGTATTATTTGTTTCTCCTTTTTCTTTCCATAGAATCCTAAATCCCACTAGCTTCTAGAACTCTCGTCTTCCTAAATCCCACTAGCTTCTAGAACACTCGTCTTCCTAAAACTCACTAGCTTCTAGAACACTCGTCTTCCTAAAACTCACTAGCTTCTAGAACTCTCGTCTTCCTAAATCCCACTAGCTTCTAGAACTCTCGTCTTCCTAAAACTCACTAGCTTCTAGAACTCTCGTCTTCCTAAATCCCACTAGCTTCTAGAACACTCGTCTTCCTAAAACTCACTAGCTTCTAGAACTCTCGTCTTCCTAAAACTCACTAGCTTCTAGAACTCTCGTCTTCCTAAAACTCACTAGCTTCTAGAACTCTCGTCCCCTTGGAACGAGCCCAAACAAAACTCATCTCCAATACGGAAAAACGTGCAGTCAAAATACATTGTGATCCATGGCAACGCACTAGCTAAACACAAAACTTTTTAACTGCCCACCTTGAGACAATCAGCAACCAAGTTGTCCGCATGTCTGATTTCAAGAGGAAACTCCTGCAATATCCGTAGTAACTTTCCACCTCACTGCAGAGCTTCTCTCTCTTTTCAGGGTTCACTAGATAGGCATGTTGTTGGATCGGGGCTCAGTCCCCAATGTCATGCTCTAGTACATTTGGGTTGGCACATCTGAGAATGAACCCTGATATTTTAAAAGCAGGGCAACAATGTCAATATAATTGTACCAAAAATTGTCAGTTGGTTGCATGAATAAATATCATCAATAAATCGATTACTAAATCTGATCATGAAATGTAAATATGAAATATTTGGTTGCATAGTCATATTTTCAACGTCTTTTCAATGACATGTTGCTAGATGGGATATCCCCAATGTCAAAACACAGTTTTAAAGTGTCCAAATCAATAACCAATAAGCAGAAACAGTTTGTGATAAATTGAAAACGTAAACATAACATGTGCTATATACACAAACATCTGCCACAATAATCATATTACTTGTAATTTTTAAAACAAGCACCTTATAAACTGCACCAGAAACGCTGTAGTTTTGACAAGTAGCAATAAGGAAATCAGGTTGTACGTGATGTTGAAACTAACACAACTAAAAAAACACATGGAAATGGGAGATATATTTTACCTCACTGGTTAGAAGACAACCTGCAGAAGACAGTCAGCTACATTTTGGAGTGATGCATTTAAATGTAGGGGTCGCTAAACAAAGGAACTTATTTGTCATCACTCATCGATATCATGTTGAAATCAATTATGCAAGAGGAGGGACATGAGGTTGCACATCCTGTTAAAACGAACAGCTCAAAAACCACATGGAATCTGGGAATAATGTGTACATCCCTGGTTAGAGGACAACTTGTAGAAAACAGATCGCTACATTTTGAAGTGTTGCATTGTGATTCCTGTGCGTCACCAACGTGGTAAGTGTAACAGAACTCCTTTTGTGTTAGTCACTTTTTGTTAAATCACATAAATAGTAACTCTTCCATTTCAGAGCCTGGATTTTCCCCCTGAGGCTAATATCCATATCATGTTGAAATCAATAGAACAGGGGACAAACGTTTAGGGTTCTACATTGTGACATCATTAAAATACTCCTTCTACAATGTTAAAACATTCTACATTGTGACATTAATTCATTGATATCATGAAACAACTCCTTCATGTATTTTCTGATGTTTGATCAGATAACTTTTATCAGAGTATCTCTGGTCACACTGATCACAGCCAAAATATTTCTCTCCTGTGTGTGTTCTCTTGTGTTGAGTCAGATGTGCAGATCGACCAAAACTCTTCCCACATTTACCACAGCTATAAGGTTTCTCTCCTGTGTGTGTTCTCTGGTGCACTGTCAGATCTCCAGATTGACCAAAACTCTTCCCACATTGATCACAGCTATAAGGTTTCTCTCCTGTGTGTGTTCTCTGGTGCACTGTCAGATGTCCAGATTGACCAAAACTCTTCCCACATTGATCACAGCTATAAGGTTTTTCTCCTGTGTGTCTTCTCTGGTGTACAGTCAGAATGCTTGATGTAGTGAAACTCTTCCCACATTGATCACAGCTATAAGGTTTCTCTCCTGTGTGTGTTCTCTGGTGTACTGTCAGATGATCAGATGTAGTAAAACTCCTCCCACATTGATCACAGTTATAAGGTTTCTCTCCTGTGTGTGTTCTCTGGTGTGATATCAGGCTGCTTGACTGAGTAAAACTCTTCCCACATTGATCACAGCTATAGGGTTTCTCTCCTGTGTGGATTCTCTGATGAATTTTAATGCCTGATGAGGTGAATCTCTTCCCACAGTCAGAGCAGCAGTGAGTTCTCTTCCCTGTGGATCTCTGCAGGTGTTTCTTGAGGTGTTCTGATCTGGAGAGACTCTTCTCTGCCTCTTCAGCATCATGAGGTTGTTGAGGCTCCCCAGAGGATCCACGATAGTCCCGTATCTCTCCTGTGTGAACAACAAAGTCAGACAGATGGTTAAAGGCCCACAACAGCAGAAATCCACTGTAAAAGGTGATGCCAACAGCGTAGCCATGATGTTGTACAACAATTGACATCTGTAATGAATGTAATGATTACTTGACATTTGTCTTAAAATGAGCAAGAATAGTCATATTTTGTCTTGTTTTCACATTAGTAGTAACATCGATTATTGTAGGCTAGAAATAAGTTATTCATGTTGTTGAAACTCTAAGCAGTGTGCCAGACGACTTTTGGTCTCCAATATAGGCCCCTTTCTGTGTTTGCTAAAATTGCGGCACGAGGGCAAAGCACACAATTTGGTTGCAGAAACTCATCCCTGCTAATGACTAGTTATGGATGTAGTATATCTGCTAATGAGGAAACGACTAGTTATGGATGTAGTATATCTGGTAATGAGGAAACCACTAGTTATGGATGTAGTATATCTGGTAATGAGGAAACCACTAGTTATAGATGTAGTATATCTGCTTGGAGCAAAAATGGTGAGAGAAGATTTTCGTTTTTCACAATGTATTCTGAATATTACAGCACAAGATCAGGAGTGCTACTCAAGGAAACTCACATTAAGGTCTGTGTCTATTCACTAATTCACCACCATGGGGGAAAACTCTGGGGAGTTCTCATAGGCTGAGAGTAAAAATAGCCTCCATTTACAGGTTGCATATGAGTGCATTTCACATTACTTTGGATTATAATTGTAGGGCTCGTTTGAATCTCCTGCTTAATATGTTTGTGTTATTGTCGCAAATCAACTGCTTTACACTTAAAAAACACTTCAACCAGTAAAATGCTCTTTGGCTAGCTTTAACATCAGCCTGACAATGAGGGTTTGTACACTAAGTGTTTAACAAATTGGCCCATAACTTCACCTAACAATAACATAGACCTACTGTAGGACCCATAACTTTATCTAACAACAACATAGACGTAGGACTATAAATCATTTAATATTTCAGGTGAAACATGGAAATTAAAATGTCTTTGTCATGACATTTCATAACCTGATCACCAGATAATTCTGTGAATAATCCCACTAGGCTACTCTGTAATGTGTTGTCATTCTAAATGTCCTGAATAAAGGAAAATAGCTCTGTGTGTTGTACAATAGCCTATCCATCAAGGAACAGTTCTCTACACATTATGAGCGAAGTAGGGATGTTGGATCCAACGTGGAGTGTATCTCTGTGCACAAACAGACTAACGAGACCCTACTGTAAATCAGCCAGACAGTAACACATTATAAACATCGATTTGTTTGGGATGTTGGATCCAACGTGGAGCACGGCATAACTGTCTTTACCAGAGTAATGAATGAAGAAGCACTTTGGTTGTTGTTGCATGTCGTGATGTTTGTCATGTGACTGTCATTCAGAAAATGATTTCGTGGATCAGCTGATGATAGTTGAACATGTGACTGTAAATAAACAGCTACTGTATTAAGAATTATGTGTAATTATTGAAGAACCACGTTAATGACAGTATGCATTTGGGTGTTGTCAATAAAGTTAAGGTGACTCTTGGTTAGAACCATTGGATTTAGCAAACTCTGAAATGATTTAGGATTTCTGTGCCCATGAAAACTGTTTCCCCAGCGTAACATAAGGAGACACTAAATGTTATGTAGGTAGAGAGCATTTCAGAGATCTGAATACAAAAAACTGTCCTAACAGGACAATAACCTAAACCACAAGGCCAAATCTACACTGGAGGAGCTTACCAAGATGACATTGAATGTTCCTGAGTGGCCTAGTTACAGTTTGGACTTAAATCATCTTGAAAGTCTATGGCAAGACTTGAAAATGGCTTTCTAGCAATGATCAACAACATACTTGACAGAACAGGAAGGATTTAAAAAAGAATAATGAATATTCACATGAAGATCAGTCTCCTATTGGATGACATCACGACTTCCCATCAAGCCAACTCCTTGAAGGCCTTACTATGACATCACTCACTCCGTCTAGTTTGCAGTTGTCTAAAAAAACACTATTTTGCGCAAAACATTTATTAGTTTCCCTTTAGTGTGTTTATAATTTACTGTATTTATATATAACTTTTCAACAGGAAAAGTTAAAAAATCCCTGGAGGACGTCATGAACAATTCATACAGTACAAAAACATATTTGAGTGTAGAATGCCCTTTTAAAAATCACACATTAGTTCAACAACTGCAGAGTTTGTGTCCCTGTTTTATAAGATATTACTCACATCAATGTCCCTGTTTTATTAGATAGTACTCACTGTATTTACTGGTGTTAATCAGATCAATGTCCCTGTTTTATTAGATAGTACTCACTGTATTTACTGGTGTTAATCAGATCAATGTCCCTGTTTTATTAGATAGTACTCACTGTATTTACTGGTGTTAATCAGATCAATGTCCCTGTTTTATTAGATAATACTCACTGTATTTACTGGTGTTAACCAGATCAATGTCCCTGTTTTATAAGATAGTACTCACTGTATTTACTGGCGTTAATCAGATCAATGTCCCTGTTTTATTAGATAGTACTCATTGTATTTACTGGTGTTAATCAGATCAATGTCCCTGTTTTATTAGATAGTACTCACTGGATTTACTGGTGTTAATCAGATCAATGTCCCTGTTTTATTAGATAGTACTCAGTGTATTTACTGGTGTTAACCAGATCAATGTCCCTGTTTTATTAGATAGTACTCACTGTATTTACTGGTGTTAATCAGATCAATGTCCCTGTTTTATAAGATAGTACTCACTGTATTTACTGGTGTTAATTAGATCAATGCCCCTGTTTTATTAGATAGTACTCACTGTATTTACTGGTGTTAATCAGATCAATGTCCCTGTTTTATAAGATAGTACTCACTGTATTTACTGGTGTTAATCAGTTCTCCAGTCTTCTCTTCTTCGTCCTCCTCTAATGTGACAGTATCTCCCCCGCTTCATCGTTCATTCCAAAAACGTCTTCATTTTCTTTCACTTCCTCCTCTTCTTTCACAATAACATCCTCCTCCTCTTTCACTCTGAACGCGTCTTCCTCTTCTTTCTCTGTAACGTCTTTCTCTTCTTCTTTCACGGTAACAGCCTCACCCTCTACTTCTTGTTGTATTGTGACATCCTCCTGTTCAGCCCCAGAGCTTCTTTCTCCGTCCAACAGCCCTCTTCTTTAGCAGGAGGAGAGTAGCTTAGTGAGCGCATGGTCGGGGATGTTAGCTAGCTAGGCTAGTGCTAACTTAACCAGCCAGCTAGTTGACTTACAACGTAAATATTAAATTAAATGGGGTAGCTAGTTGTTTACACATAAGTATGTTTAAATCACAGTTACAGTTAAACCAGGAAAGTGTCTAAAGAACTTGAATGTTCAGACTTTGTCGGCTAGCGAGCTACCGAGGTGGCTGCAGTTGTTGAAGAAGCGTTCCGTCCACTAGATTATACGTCACACTAGAAACATCGCCTGAAAGACACATATCGCCATCTGCTGTCTGGAGGGAGGAAACGCAGTTGAGGAGGGAAAACTATTTTTATTCTTCATTGAATTATAATATTATAAAGCAGTTTAGGGAAACGTTTTTTCTCTCCATTAAATATGAATATTATATCAACACGTACAAAGAGCAACAAGTATTGTTTGATTAGTTCAGATTTTTTTTTGAGAATTTAAAACAAACTCTACATCTACTCCACATCTGTATTTCTGATTCAGTCAAATAACTAGATATCAAAATAAGCACCTAGTTATTGATATCCTTGATAAAGATTAGCAAAAATTACTGTATAAAATAAATAAACTTTACCCACAACCAGGATATTTTAGCCGAAAATCATTTCACATTCAAATATGTAATTTTAAATGGCTCAATTCAATCCAGCTGGGCCTTTTTAACACAGACAGTTGTTCCTGCTGTGGATGTTATGCCTTTGTACAGATCTAGGATCAGTTCTCCTCCACAATGCATATTCAGTACCGGTCAATTGTTTGGACACACCTCCAAATTCAATGTTTTTTCCTTATTTTATCTATTGTGTATGTTGTAGAATAATAGTGGAGACATCAAAACTATGAAATAACTCATATGGAATCATGTAGTAACCAAAAAAAAGTGTTAAACAAATCAAAATATATTCTATATTTTATATTCTCCAAGTTTATCATTTTAAAAGGCTAATTGATCATTAGAAAACCCTTTTGCAATTATGTTGAAAACTGAAAACTGTTGTTCTGATTAATGAAGCAATAAAACTGGCCTTCTTTAGACTAGTTGAGTATCTGGAGCATCAGCATTTGTGAGTTCGATTACAGGCTCAAAATGGCCAGAAACAAATCATTTTCTTCTGAAAATTGTTAGTCTATTCTATTTCTGAGAAATGAAGGCTATTCCATGCGAAAAATTGCCAAGAAACTGAAGATCTCGTACAATGCTGTGTACTACTCCCTACACAGAACAGCGCAAACTGGCCTAACCAGAATGGAAGGAGGCCCCAGTGCATAACTGAGCAAGAGGACAAGTACATTAGTGTCTAATTTTAGAAACAGACACCTCACAAGTTTTCAACTGGAAGCTTTATCAAATAGTACCTGCAAAACACCAGTCTAAACGTCAACAGTGAAGAGGCGACTCCGGGATGTTGGCCTTCTAGGCAGAGTTGCAAAGAAAAATCCATATCTCAGACCGTTTTTAAAAAAAAGGAAAAGATTAAGATGGGCAAACTAACACAGACATTGGGCAGAGGAAGATTGGAAAAAAGTGTTATGGACAGACGAATCTAAGTTTGAGGTGTTCGGATCACAAACAAGAATATTCGTGAGTTCCAGAAAAAATGAAAAGATGCTGGAGGAGTGCTTGACGCCTTCTGTCAAGCATGGTGGAGGCAATGTGATGGTCTGGGGTGCTTTGGTGGTGGTAAAGTGGGAGATTTATACAGGGTAAAAGGGATCTTGAAGAAGGAAGGCTATCACTCCATTTTGCAAAGCCATGCCATACCCTGTGGACGGCGCTTAATTGGAGCCAACTTCCTCCTACACCAGGACAATGACCCAAAGCACAGCTCCATTTAGGGAAGAAGCATTCAGCTGGTATTCTGTCTATAATGGAGTGGTCAGCACAGTCACTGGATCTCAACCCTATTGAGCTGTTGTGGGAGCAGCTTGACCGTATGATACGTAAGAAGTGCCCATCAATCCATTCCAACTTGTGGGAGGTGCTTCAGGAAACATGGGGTGAAATCTCTTCAGATTACCTCAACAAATTGACAACTAGAATGCCAAAGATCTGCAAGGCTGTAATTGCTGCAAATGGAGGATTCAAAGTTTGAAGGACACAATTATTATTCCAATTAAAAATCATTATTTAAAACCTTGTCAAAGACTTGACTATATTTCCTATTCATTATGCAACTCATTTCATGAATGTTTTCAAGGAAAACAAGGACATTTCTAATTGACTCCAAACTTTTGAACGGCAATGTAGGTTCAACAGGTTTGAGCACCGAATCGCATGCGCAGTGTGGCCTTTTTGTAATCTACTAAACCACTGGCCGTGTTCGAGAGCATCAAATCCATGCTGCATTGTGGGTAAATGGTCACTGGCTGACTGATTTATAAATAATAATGAGTAGTTATTTATGATGTAAGGTGATTTGTAGATCAGTCAGTTGGCAGTCGCCTGCAGTGTCGAACAAGCCCAATACCAAACCAATCAGGTGGTTGTTTGATGAAATGAAGCTTCAGACGCCATTGATGACGTGCTGCTGATAAAGTGATACAGGCATCGGTACACTGCTTTGAAGTTTACTGCTTAGCGATTTGGACGCATGCCTCGTAGCTCCGGTATCAAACATAACATCCCTAATGAAAAGTTGTCAAAACAAAAAGTAGCAAGCAGGTTGATTTCCTCTGTCGATTTGAGCCCACAGCAAGAAGGCACCAGAGCCTACCGTGCTAACGGCTTCCCTCTAGATAACCCAATCACACAGTACATGGAAAGGTGTGGTTAACGTTTGCAAGCTTGAGCTAGATATCAACCTAGTGTGACCTTCCTGTTCCCGTCTCTCAAGTCAGTGAGTCAACACAGGAAGGAGCAATGGATGGACAGTTCATTTATTTCCAAAGCTGCAATGATGGGACACACACAGTGTGGATGAATGATCAGTAGTGACGGGATATAAATAGCACTCCGATAGCAATTCTCCACAAATCTGCCGTATAATATACTAACAAAAAACAATCAAGATGTCTGTCAAAGTTATTATGATCATATAGTGGATTTAACAGTTCCTAATAATTCCTAATTTACTATAATAAAATAAATACATAGTTTCCATGTGTAATCTCATATTCACAACAGAATAAACTGTCATCCATTTTAGTATAAAAATATATCAAATTAACCTGAAATATTACTCAATGTCCCCCTCTGGTGGTGAACAAGTATAATCCACCTAAACTAACAGAACCGGGGTGATAAACTGGCTGGTGTTCATGAGTTTATAAAACATATACTTTATACATGTCATAAATTACCTGCATTGATGAGACACACAGTGTGGATGAATGATCAGGATATAAATAGCACTCCTAAAGAAGATGCAGTGAGGATGAATGATCAGGATATAAATAGCACTCCTAAAGAAGATGCAGTGTGGATGAATGATCAGGATATAAATAGCACTCCTAAAGAAGATGCAGTGTGGATGAATGATCAGGATATAAATAGCACTCCTAAAGAAGATGCAGTGTGGATGAATGATCAGGATATAAATAGCACTCCTAAAGAAGATGCATTTTCCAGTTTGCTACCAACTTGATAGAGGGAACTTTAGCATAAAACCCACATGGAAAACTGAGATTCGGCAAATAACATATAAAGAGAGGCCAAACCAACAACAGAAGTTACTAAAACATAAATTGCTAATTTATGATGTAAAAGGTGGATTTTATGATGTAATGTCAACTTTATACATTTCTATCCCAGGACCACCCAATTTTCAAATTCTCCATAAATCTGCTGTGGGTTACCCAGAATCACATTGGGTTACCCAGAATCACATCCTTTATCACTGACTGTAATGTAAACACACAAACAGCGATTTAAGGTACTGCATCTCAGTGCTAGAGGTGTCACTACAGACCCTGGTTCAAAACTAGGCTGTATCATAACAGGCTGTGACAGGGAGTCCCATAGGGCAGCGCACAGTAGCCCAGCATCGTCTGGGTTAGGGTTTGGCAGGGGTAGGTCGGTCATTGTAAATAATAATTTGTTCTTAGCTGGCTTGCCTGGTTAAATAATGGTTAAATACATTTTTTAAATGTAACTTCATTACACCGTTACACTGGCATACAAACTCGGTAGCATAGAGTTGATAATACATATGACGTTGGGAAATAGTGCATTGTGGGGTTTGTAGAAGATTTCCCGAAATAAGTTAATACATTTGTAATAACGCAAAAACATAACTGTTTGTACTTATAGGGAACCATATCGTGACTACAACTAGCTTACTAAGTCTTTAACCACACTGTGTTGTTACGCTGGTGAGTAAAAACTCATGCTTCCTACACTTTAACTTTTTGTCTGAAAATAAAGTATACATTTTACTCTACTGCGTTACCCACTCCAGTCAGCAGATGGCGGTCTGGGAATTTAAGGTAATGCTGTTGGTGTGACGTATAATGTAGTGGACGGAACGCTTCTTTCAACAGCAGCAACAGTTATTCAGCCACCTCTGTAGCTTGTAGACAAAATAGCCGAACCAATAAAGCTCTTTAGGCGTTTTCGTGTATATTAGCCACTGTGTTTTAAACCCACTACTATCGTCTAGTTAGTTATCCGATTTAGTTTCATATTTACGGTGTTGTTATTATTATTCAGCTAGCGGGCTGGTTAAATTAGCATTAGCCTAGCTAGCTAACATCTCCGACCATGCGCTCACAAAGCTACTCTCCTCCTGTTAAAGAAGATGAGGCCTGCTGGACGGAGAAAGAAGCTCTCGTCAAAGAGGAGGAGGAAGAGGAGGCTGTTACAATACAAAAACAAGTAGAGGGTGAGGCTGTTACCGTGAAAGAAGAAGAGAAAGACACGTTCAGAGTGAAAGAGGAGGAGGATGTTACAGTAAAAGAAGAGGAAGACACGTTCAGAGTGAAGGAGGAGGAGGATGCAGTTTATGGAGTGAAAGAGGAGATGACTGTCACATCGAAGAAGGAAGAAGAGGAAGAAACTGTATATCTGGGCCCGGTTTCCCAAGGGCATCATAAGGCATCCAATGGTTCTAACGATGAACGGGCCCTGATTAACACTCGTAAGTACTGTTTTAAAAACAGAGGCACAAACTCTACACTTGTTAAACTGAGGTGTTAAAGGGGAAATCTGTAATTGCTACATCCATTTTTTTTCTTTAAAATTATTTAATTATAGCCATTGGTTCTTGAAGAATATAACACATGCCTCATGAGCTTAGTTCAACTGTTGTACCCCATCAGAACCCCAAATAAGCTTTTTTTTACTCCAATGTTTAGAAACAATGTAATCAACACTGTATAGCCTCAACATGGTTAAAACTATAATGTTGATATTATGGATGGTCAGTCCTTGCATCCATAGGTCTGTCTGTCTGTAGTTACATTTCTCCAACCCCATAATCATCTTATTACCAAAACAGTGGTGGAAGTACAGCTTTGTTATTGTTTGGACTGCAGATTGGTTGGTTGATTGTGTGGCTTTTTTAAAGGGGCAACCTAGTTTTAAAACAGAAACAAAATGGCTGCTCAGAGACTTGAGCTGTGTTCGAATACTCATACTAACCATACTATATATTATGCTTATTTGTCATAGTGTGGATATAGTTAGTATGCCAAAAGTTCCCGGATGTGGTACTACAGTCGCCAAAATACGAAGTATATATGCAGAGGACACTATTTCTGTGCTTTTAGGGCCCATAATGCAATTCTTCAGGAAATGGGCGGGGCTTGAACTATTTTCAGATTTGAAAAAAAAATTGGAAAATATGCAGCCGAAGTCCGACGAGAGAGTGGATACAAATGAACTGCTTTAACTAATTATGACAAATGTTAAGAGAATGTTGAGCAATGTAACGATATGTTGGCTACGTTATCCTTACAAACCGCATAGCATATCTTTACAGCAGTATGTACCAGTATGTTAGCTAGCTACGCTGTCCTTATGAACCACATAGCATATCTTTACAGCAGTATGTACCAGTATGTTAGCTAGCTACGCTGTCCTTATGAACCACATAGCATATCTTTACAGCAGTATGTACCAGTATGTCAGCTACAGTTGAAGTCAGAAGTTTACATACACTTAGGTTGGAGTCATCAAAACTTGTTTTTCAATCACTCCACAAATTGTTTGATAACAAACTATAGTTTTGACAAGTCGGTTAGGACATCTACTTTGTGCATGACACAAGTAGTTTTTCCAACAATTGTTTACAGATAATTTCACTTATAATTCACTGTATCACAATTCCAGTGGGTCAGAAGTTTACATACACTAAGTTGACTGTGCCTTTAATGTTGGGGATAGGGGACAGTATTGAGAATTTAGAAAAAAATATGTGCCCATTTTTAACTGCCTCCTACACCAACTCAGAAGCTAGGATATGCATATTATTGTTCAGGTTTGGATAGAAAACACTCTGAATTTTCTAAAACTGTTTGAATGGTGTCTGTAAGTATAACAGAACTCATATGGCAGTCAAAACCCTGAGACAAATTCTGACAGGAAGTGGATACCTGATGTGTTGAATTACTTTTAAGCCTATGCCATTGAAACACACAGGGGCTTATTAATCATTGAGCACTTCCTATGGCTTCCACTAGATGTCACCAGTCTTTACAAAGTGGTTTGAGTCTTCTACTATGAAAACTGACCGAACAAGAGACTTGGAACGTTGGTCATAAGCGGATGGCCGATACTACTCTGGCGCGCGAGTGCATGTTGGGTACCCTCGTTCCAATACGTTTTAAAAGAGAATGCAATCGTCCGCCTTGAATATTATTGAAGTTCTGATTGAAAAAGGCCCTAACGTTTTATGCTATACAACGTTTGACATGTTTGAACGAACGTACATAATTTTTTTTCCCTCTTTGGTGAAGACATGTCCGGCGGGCGACGTTCATGTTTTTGAGTAGCCTACAGGACGCGCTAACAACACGGAGCTTTTTGGACATAAATTATGAGCTTTTTAGAACAAAACTACATTTGTTATGGACCTGGGATTTCTGGAAGTGCCTTCTGATGAAGATAATCAAAGGTAAGGGAATATTTACATAGTATTTTTGATTTTAGATCTCTCCAACATGGCGCCTAGTCTGTATCGCCAAGCCTATTTTTCTGAGCGCAGTACTCAGATTATTGCAAAGTGTGATTTCCCAGTAAGGTTATTTTTAAATCTGGCAATGCCGTGGCGTTCACGAGATGTTAATCTATAATTCTTTGAATGAAAATATAATATTTTACCAATGGTTTCGAATAGTAATTATTTAATTTGTTGTGCTGATTGACTGGCGGTATTGGAGGGAAAATATTTTCTCAACATCAACGCCATTGTAAAATGCTGTTTTTGGATATAAATATGAACTTGATAGAACAAAAAATGCATGTATTGTCTAACATAATGTTCTAGGAGTGTCATCTGATGAAGATTGTCAAAGGTTAGTGCATAATTTTAGCTGGTTTTCTGCTTTTGGTGACGCCTGTCTTTGCATTGAAAATAGCTGTATGTAATGTTTTGTCAATGTACTGTCCTAACATAATCTAACTTTATGCTTTCGCCGTAAAGCCTTTTTGAAATCGGACAACGTGGTTAGATTAAGGAGATGTTTATCTTTCAAAGGGTGTAAGATAGTTGTATGTTTGAGAAATTTGAATTATGACATTTAATTGTTTTCAAATTTGGCGCCCTTGATATTTCACCTGCTGTTGATAGGGTGTACCAGGGGTGGGACGCTTGCTAGTAAAACTAAATGTATGCTCTTCAACTGATCGCTGCCCGCACCCGCCCGTCCAGCATCACTACTCTGGACGGTTCTGACTTAGAATATGTGGACAACTATAAATACCTAGGTATCTGGTTAGACTGTAAACTCTCCTTCCAGACTAACATTAAGCATTTCCAATCCAAAATTAAATCTAGCATCGGCTTCCTATTTCGCAACAAAGCCTCCTTCACTCACGCTGCCAAACATACCCTCGTAAAACTGGCTATCCTACCGATCCTTGACTTCGGCGATGTCATTTTCAAAATAGCCTCCAACACTCTACTCATCAAACTGGATGCAGTCTATCACAGTGCCATCCGTTTTGTCACCAAAGTCCCATATACCACCCACCACTGCACCCTGTATGCTCTCGTCGGCTGGCCCTCGCTACATATTCGTCGCCAAACCCATTGGCTCCAGGTCATCTACAAGTCTTTGCTAGGCCGCCTTAACTCAGCTCACTGGTCACCATAGCAACACCCACCCATAGCACGCGCTCCAGGAGGTATATCTCACTGGTCATCCCCAAAGCCAACACCTACTTTGGCCGCATTTCCTTCCAGTTCTCTGCTGCCAATGACTGGAACAAATTGCAAAAATCGCTGGAGTTGGAGACTTATATCTCCCTCACTAACTTTAAGCATCAGCTATCTGAGCAGTTTACCGATCGCTGCAGCTGTACACAGCCCATCTGTAAATAGTCCATCCAACTGCCTACCTCATCCCCATGTTTTTATTGACTTTTTTTGCTCTTTTGCACACCAGTATTTCTACTTGAACATCTATCACTCCAGTGCTAAATTGTAATTACTTCACTACTATGGTCTATTTATTGCCTTGCCTCCGTACTCCATTTGCACACACTGTATATAGATTTTTCTATTGTGTTATTGACTGTTCGTTTGTTTATCCCACGTGTAACTCTGTTGTTTTTGTCGCACTGCTTTGCTTTATCTTGGCCAGGTCACAGTTGTAAATGAGAACTTGTTCTCAACTGGCCTTCCTGGTTAAACAAAGGTGAAATCTTAGCTTTATTGACAACACCCAAATGGATACTGTCATTAACGCGGTTCTTCAATAATTACACATAACTTATAATACTGTAGCAAATAATATATTAAACATTACATTCAAACGAGCCTTACAATTATAATCTAAAGTAGTGTGAAATGAACTCATAAGCAACCTGGTAATGGAGGTTACTTCCCTCAGTTACCCCCATTCACTTTCAGAATACATTGTGAAAAACTAAAATCTTTGCTCACCATTTTTGCTCCAGGCAGATATAGTACATCCATAACTATCGGTTTCCTCATTAGCAGGGAGGAGTTTCTGCAATCAAATTGCCCTCGTGCCGCAATTTTAGCAAACACAGAAAGGGGCCTATATTGGAGACCAAAAGTCGTCTGGCACACTGCTTAGAGGTTCAACAACATGAATATCTTATTTCTAGCCTACAATCATCAATGTTACTACTAATGTGAAAACAAGACAAAATATGACTCTTCTTGCTCATTATAACCTCTATGGGCTAGGCGGGACGAATTCGTCCCACCTACGTAACAGCCACTTGAAGCCTGTGGCGCGATTTTCAAAACCTTAAAAATCCTATTACTTCAATTTCTCAAACATATGACTATTTTACAGCTATTTAAAGACAAGACTCTCGTTAATCTAACCACACTGTCCGATTTCAAAAAGGCTTTACAACGAAAGCAAAACATTAGATTATGTCAGCAGAGTACCAAGCCAGAAATAATCAGACACCCATTTTTCAAGCTAGCATATAATGTCACAAAAACCCAGAAGACAGCTAAATGCAGCACTAACCTTTGATGATCTTCATCAGATGACAACCCTAGGACATTATGTTATACAATACATGCATGTTTTGTTCAATCAAGTTCATATTTATATCAAAAAACAGCTTTTTACATTAGCATGTGATGTTCAGAACTAGCATACCCCCCCCCCCCCCCCGCAAACTTCCGGGGAATTCGCTAACATTTTACTAAATTACTCACGATAAACGTTCACAAAAAGCATAACAATTATTTTAAGAATTATAGATACAGACCTCCTCTATGCACTCGATATGTCCGATTTTAAAATAGCTTGTCGGTGAAAGCACATTTTGCAATATTCTAAGTACATAGCCCAGGCATCACGGGCTAGCTATTTAGACACCCGGCAGGTTTAGCGCTCACCAATATCAGCTTTACTATTATAAAAGTTTGATTACCTTTTGTTGTCTTCGTCAGAATGCACTCCCAGGACTGCTACTTCAATAACAAATGTTGGTTTGGTCCAAAATAATCCATCGTTATATCCGAATAGCGGCGTTTTGTTCGTGCGTCCCAGACACTATCTGAAAGGGTAAATAAGGGTCGCACGCATGGCGCAATTCGTGACAAAAAAAATCTAAATATTCCATTACCGTACTTCGAAGCATGTCAACCGCTGTTTAAAATCCATTTTTATGCCATTTTTCTCGTAGAAAAGCGATAATATTCCGACCGGGAATGTCCATTTAGCTAAACTGAGGAAAGTAAACAAAGCTTTCGGTCGACGCGGGCACGAGCCTGAGTCTCACAGTACTGTAACCAGCCACTACCCAAACGAGCTACTTTTTTTTCAGCCAGAGCCTGCAAAGCCACGATTCAGCTTTTTACCGCCTTCTGCGACCCTATGGCAGCCGTAGGAAGTGTCACGGGACAGCTAAGATCCTCACTCTTCAATAAACAGAGACAAGAAGAACGACACCTTGTCAGACAGGCCACTTCCTGCATGAAACCTTCTCAGTTTTTTGCCTGCCAAATGAGTTCTGTTATACTCACAGACACCATTCAAACAGTTTTAGAAACTTTAGGGTGTTTTCTATCCATATGTAATAAGTATATGCATATTCTAGTTACTGGGTAGGAGTGGTAACCAGATTAAATCGGGTACGTTTTTTATCCAGCCGTGAAAATACTGCCCCCTAGCCATAACAGGTTAAGACAATTGTCAAATAATTTTAACATTCATTACAGATGTCAATTGTTGTATAACATCATGGCTCCGCTGTTGGCATCACCTTTTACAGTGGATTTCTGCTGTTGTGGGCCTTTTAATCATCTGTCTGACTTTGTCGTTCACACAGGAGAGAGACGGGACTATCGTGGATCCTCTGGGGAGCCTCAACAACCTCATGATGCTAACGAGGCAGAGAAGAGTCTCTGCAGATCAGAACACCTCAATAAACACCTGCAGAGATGCACAGGGAAGAGAACTCACTGCTGCTCTGACTGTGGGAAGAGATTTACTTCCTCATCAGGCATTAAAATTCATCAGAGAACACACACAGGAGAGAAACCTTATAGCTGTGGTCAATGTGGGAAGAGTTTTGGTCGATTTTGCAGTCTGACTCAACACCAGAGAATACACACAGGAGAGAAACCTTATAGCTGTGTTCAATGTGGGAAGAGTTTTGGTCAATCTGGCCATCTGACTCTACACCAGAGAACACACACAGGAGAGAAACCTTATAGTTGTACTCAATGTAGAAAGAGTTTTGTAAAATCTACAGATCTGACAGTGCACCAGAGAATACACACAGGAGAGAAATCTTATAGCTGTGACTAGAGATAATCTGATAGAAGTACATACATGAAGGAGTTGTTTCATGATATCAATGAATTAATGTCACAATGTAGAATGTTTTAACCTCTATGGGCTAGGTGGGACGCAAGCGTCCCACCCGTGGTGCACTCCATCAACAGCAGGTGCATTTCAAGAGCGGCAAATTTGAATCCAAATAAATGTCAAAATTCAAATTTTTCAAACATACAACTATTTTACACCCTTTGAAAGATAAACATCTCCTTAATCTAACCACGTTTTACGATTTCAAAAAGGTTTTACGGTGAAAGCATAAATTTAGAGTATGTTAGGACAGTACATTTACAAGAGTTGTGTGTAATGTTTTGTCAAGTCAAAGACAGGGTCACCAAAACCATAAAACCAGCTAAAATGATGCACTAACCTTTTACAATCTCCATCAGATGACACTCCTAGGACATTATGTTAGACAATGCATGCATTTTTAGTTCTATCAAGTTCATATTTATATCCAAAAACAGCGTTTTACTATGGCATTGATGTTGAGGAAATCGTTTCCCTCCAATAACCGGCAGTCAAGTCAGCATCACAAATTAAATAATTAAAATTAGAAAACATTGGTAAAATATTATATTGTCATTTAAAGAATTATAGATTTACATCTCTTGAACGCAATCAACTTGCCAGATTTAAAAATAACCTTACTGGGAAATCACACTTTGCAATAATCTGAGCACTGCGCCCAGAAAAATACACGTTGCGATACAGACTAGACGTCATGTTGGGGAGATCTAAAATCGAAAATACTATGTAAATAATCCATTACCTTTGATTCTCTTCATCAGATGTCACTTCCAGGTATCACAGGTCCATAACGAATGTAGTTTTCTTCAAAAAAGCTCATCATTTATGTCCAAAAATCTCCGTCTTGTTAGCACATGATCTAAGCCCGCCGGACTTCACTTCATGAACGAGGGGAAAAAATATATTTACGTTCGTTCAAACATGTCAAACGTAAAGCATGTAGAACACAACTTTCACAGCAGGTGGCTGCCGTCTTTGACTCCCCCCAGGAGGGAGTGGGTCCTGTGAACAGACCTAAGGTGTCATCCTTTTCTCAATGTGGCCGTGAACCAGACCAGGCACCATCTATATCTGAGGGTGAGACATTAGAGAAGGTTTTGACTTTGTTAGAGAAGGCTCTGGTCAGCAATACTCAGTCTGTGAACAGAGGGCCCCGTAAACAGTTCCACAAACGTCAGCGTGAGTTCGCCGTCTGTGGAAGCACTAATCACTGGACCAAAGCTCACTGTCAGATGCACCAGCTGTGCTTCAAGTGCTTCTCTCCGGGCCACATGAGCTTTGACTGTAGTGAGGCTGGCCAGCGA
Organism: Salmo salar; assembly: GCF_965601325.2. Classification (NCBI taxonomy): domain Eukaryota; kingdom Metazoa; phylum Chordata; class Actinopteri; order Salmoniformes; family Salmonidae; genus Salmo; species Salmo salar. The sequence goes on along the minus strand of NW_027675317.1, from coordinate 1,366,933 downwards.
CAGAGCCCTGGATGTGGACAGACTGGCAGGTCTCAGGAAAACTGGAATGCCTCCATTCTGAGGAGGGCAATGTGGGGCAGTCTTGTTTTTCCTCCACTGATGATGATATCCAATCTGTTTATTCTTACTTTTGTGAGTCAGTACCCAAGAACAACACAGTCATTTTTCAGAACACAATGAGAATTACTCAGAATGACAGTTTGTTTTACACCTCTGTGCCAGTACAGGATAAAGTTGAGCTGAAGGGGATGTTAGATAGTGGGTCCATGGCTACTACTCTGCGCGCAGATATTGTACCTCGGTTGAGGGAGGCAGGAGTGGTAGAGGGGAACTTTCTAGCTCCTTCAGATATCATCCTGGTGGGTTGTGGTGGGAAGCAAACTAGCCCAGTGGGCATGTGTGATTTAAAAATGCAGCTTTATGGTTTCAGCTATGTAGTCCCAGTGCTTATTGTAGATGGGCAGGTTGATGAACTCATTGTGGGCACTAATGTGTTGAAGTCTTTGATTAGACAGTTCAAATCAAATGACAGCTACTGGCGGGTGGTGGGTACACCAGGTTCCTCTAGCCAGTGCGATGACAGCCACTTCCTGCGTCTCCTGTCAAATCTGGAGAGATGGAGAGGAGACTCTATCCCAGATAAAGTAGGCACCATTAAGTTGAAGAGAGCAGTAACGCTCCAACCCATGAGTGAGCATCTGGTGTGGGGCCGCCTACCCCCAAAGACAAAACTCTCTGTGGGCAGTACTGTTGTCATCTCGTTGTGTGAATCGACACATACTAGTGGGGAGAGTAGTTACGCCTCTGTGGGGGGATGGATGGCTACCTGTGAAGATAGTGAATCCAACAACATCACCAGTTACCCTGAGACGAAATGCTAAAGTGGCGGATGTGTATCCTTGCATTGCATTAGAGGATTTTGATGATGTCAAGCAGCAAGCAGCTTACCAGAACGTGGCAAAAGTTCAATGTGACAGCTCACACGGCAGTCTGACAGCTAAGAGTTCAGTTAGTGGCAGTGTAGTTCATGGCAACAGTACACTGAGCAATCTTGGACTTCAAGGCCTGTCTGTTGAGGAGTGTCCAGTTTCACAGTTCTGGAAGGATAAACTTGTCAATTTAATTGGGAAGTATGACAGTGTTCTCTAGACATAGCCTAGATTGTGGTGAGGCAAAGGGGTTCTGCCATCGCATACGGCTGACTGATGACCGCCCATTTCGATTACCTTATCGTAGGCTTTCTCCAGCTCATTACCAAAAACTCAGGGAAACACTGGATGATATGGAGGAAAAGGAAATCGTCAGAAAATCCAGCAGTGAGTATGCCTCACCATTGGTGCTGGTATGGAAAAAGAATGGGGACTTGCGCCTATGTACTGACTTTAGGTGGTTAAATGCCCGCACTGTAAAGGACGCTCATCCCCTGCCTCATCAGGCTGATGTACTGGCCGCGCTGGGAGGTAATGCCTTCTTCAGCACAATGGACTTGACGTCAGGGTATTATAACGTGCCACTGCATGAAGAGGATAAGAAATACACTGCCTTTCCTCTCCTTTAGGCCTGCATGAGTACAATCGGTTGCCTCAGGGCCTCTGCAACAGCCCGGCTACGTTCATGAGAATGATGCTGACCATCTTTGGTGACCAAAACTTTCTAAGTCTCCTTTGTTATTTGGATGATCTGATGGTTTTTGCTAAGACTGAGGAAGAGAGTCTGCAGAGATTTGAGATGGTTTTTCAGCGGTTGCAGGAGCACAATCTTAAACTGTCTCCGTCTAAGTGCAAGTTTTTGAGGAGGTCTGTTAAGTTTTTGGGTCACATCATTTCTCAGGAGGGTGTAGCCACTGACCCTGCTAAAGTTCAAACTATTTTGAACGTGACTGAGAGCGAGATGATGGAAGCTGATGGTGTCACTCTATCAACACTACATTGAGAATTGTTACATGGTTGCTAGGCCATTGTTTCAGCTAACTACAGGTTAGCTGAAACAGGAGGAGGAGGCCTGGAGGAGGAGGAGGCCTGGTCCCTCTCGCAGGCTCACTGCTGCAGACTGGACTGCCGAATGTCAACTCGCTTTTGAAGCTTTGAAATCAGCACTAGTTGACCAGGCACTGCTGGCTCATCCAGATTTTTCTCAGCCATTTTTACTTTCTGTGGATGCATCTACTAGTGGTTTGGGAGCTGTACTATCCCAAGTGCAAGATGGGACGGCAATAGCCAGGCCAATAGCTTTTGCTAGTAAATCTCTTAATCATGCACAATCCAAGTATCCTGCTCACCGGCTGGAATTTCTAGCCATGAAATGGGCCATTCATGATAAATTTAGCCATTGCCTGCGAGGGCATAAGTTTACTGTGTGGACCGACAACAATCCACTCAAATATATTCTTACAAAGCCGAGACTTGATGCATGTGACCAGAGATGGGTCGCAAAGCTGGCACCCTTTGACTTTGATATCCAGTACATACCGGGTCCCAAGAATGTCGTTGCTGATGCTTTGAGCAGAGAGCCATTTGTCCGCTCCACAGTTCTGCACCGACTGACAAGAATTCCATATGATGTCCTGCTGGAGGAAGCCAGAGGTCTTCGAGTGGATGATGTTCAAGACATGTTCCGCCTCTCCTGTGAACAGCCCGAGGCTGGCTGTGGAACGTCTATGGCTCCTGGGAGTGAGTTAAGTAGAGCTGGAGACGATGTCAGTGGGTTGGTTTCCTGTGAAGAGGTGTCTGCTGTCCTCCATGCTCACCGCCGATGGGATGATGGTGCCACGGTGAGGGCCATTTCACATGCGCAGCACCTTGAGAAGTTGATGTCCATGGGTCAGAGCCCTTTACCTGTCTTTACACACAAGGAGCTGTATGATAACCAGTCACTGGATCCTGTCATCAGCAGAGTCATGTTCTTTGTAGATAGAGGCCGGCGCCCATCTAGGAGAGAGCGAGTCCTTGAAGCTAATGAAACAGTTTATACTCTAAGACAGTGGGGAAAACTCACCACGCGGTTAGGGATTCTGTATCGTGTCTCAAAACACCCAGTGAGTAAGAAGAAAATATTCCAGTATGTTGTACCTGTGTCTTTGAGAGGCCTTGTGTTGAAGGGAGTTCATGATGACGCTGGTCATCAGGGTCAGCAGCGCACATTGTGGCTTACGAGACAGCGGTTTTACTGGGACTCTATGGAAAAGGATGTCAAGGAATACGTGGCCCACTGTAAGAGATGCGTGTTGAGTAAAGCACCTGAGCCTGAAGCAAGAGCTCCACTTGTCTCCATTGTGACAACGGCACCTTTGGAACTTGTGTGTATTGATTTCTGGACTGCAGAAGATTCAAACAACAAGTCTATTGATGTGTTAGTAGTGACTGATCACTTTACTAAGCTGGCATGTGTGTATCCGTGTCCAAACCAGTCTGCTAAGACTGTGGCTCGTGTTCTCTGGAATAATTTCTTCTGCGTTTATGGGTTCGCTGATTGTATCCATTCTGACAGGGGTGCTAACTTTGAAAGTTCACTTATTGCAGAATTACTTCAGTTCTCTGGTGTTGGAAAGTCCCACACCACACCTTATCATCCCATGGGGAACGGTCAAGCAGAACGTCTAAATCGCACGCTGGGTGGGATGATTAGAGCTCTGCCAGCTAGGTCCAAGGCTAAATGGCCTCAGATGTTGAACACATTGACATTCTCCTATAACTGCACTGTTCACGAGACTACTGGGTTTCCGCCCTTCTTCTTGATGTTTGGACGCACCCCTAGGTTGCCAGTAGATGTTATGTTTGAAAGTGTGCTGTTGGATGGGGACACGGTCGATGTGGATAAGTATGTCCAGTCTTTGGGTGAGGATCTGAGAGAAGCCATGACATTGGCTCAGCAGCATGCTAGTAAGCAACAAAAGAGACAAGCTGAGGCCTACAACAGACGGTCGAAGGGTCATTCGGTAGAGAAGGGAGACAGAGTTCTACTTGCTAACAAGGGAGAGAGGTGCAAGAAGAAACTGGCTGATCGCTGGGACAGTGCGGTGTACATAGTTGTTGCGAAGAACAGCTCACTGAACACATATCGTATACAGCACCCTACCACTGGACGCATCAAGACGGTGCATAGGAACCTGATTATGCCAGTCAACTTTCTGCCTTTGCCTTCTTGGGAGGAACCTGAGAGTCACGGATATCTATCGGGTGGTGACGTGTTCTCTGGGATGTCTGCAACGTCCAGCAAAATGGATGGGAGTGACGCAAGGACTGTTCACTGGGTAGCCTTCCTGAGTCTTCTGGGAGGATATTCCAAGAGGATGGTGAAGTCCCAGTTGATGGAAGTGAAGTGGAAAGGCCATATGACGTCCCCTTCAGTGAGGTGTGCTCAGTAGAAGTGGACCAGAGAGAGATCCCCAAAGCCTACAAGAGTTCTGATGGCGAAACTCCATTCAGTGGGGATGGTGCTGTGACAGATGTTGTTAACTTAGTTGAAGATGCTTTGTCAGTGTGGTCTGTGGCAATCTACCAGGATTCTGATCAGTCGTCTGACACTACTAGTGTTGAGTCTGTAACTGAAAGTGTGCTAGCTCCGGATAGGCCGAGTTGTAGTATTCCCCAACCTGAGGTTAGACCTCTGAGCACGGTTAGTGCTGTCCGTGACATTCCTGCTAGGTTTTTGGGTGAGGGTGTTCGGACTAGACTAGGTAGATTTATTAAGCCAGTGAATAGGTTAATCCAAACTATGTCTACACAGGAAATGAAACCGTTCTTGGTTTCTCAGTGACGGTAGGATATTGCCTACCTTTTCATTTTTTGGGGTGTATATGGTAATCTAACTGGGTCTTAGAGTGATTTGTGGGTTGGTCTAAAAATTTTGACAATTCATGTAACTTTGTGTGTAGTTCATCAGCATAAAATGTATTTGGCATTTTTTGTATACGGTTGAATAAGGGATTAGCTACCTCTTATTTTTCCTAATCCTTCGCGGGATAGCTTTCCAGCTGATCGACCATTTGTGGGTCTAGATTTAAGGGACTACACTGGGTTACTCCGTCGCTCTGTGGGTGTGAATTTTTTTTTCTTTCTTTGCTTTGTTACCTTCGAGGTAATGTGTTTTGTTTTGTGCCTATAATCTAGTGTAAAACAATGGGGGTGAATGTAGTAGAGTGATGTTGTTCCCCTAGATTATGCACCAAGTTGCACGCAAGGACAGTTCAAGTAGGCCAGGTCAAGAGGGGATGTTAATAAGTTAATAACAATAATAATAATTCAATGTGTTTTCTTTATTTAATTACAGCAGCATAGTTAATGTTATTTTTCCGTGTACAAACATTTTTTGATATCTATATTGTAAATACACCTAATTGTAAAAGTTTGTATATTTTGGTTTGGTCCATCGCGGGTTATCCGTACTTACGTACCCTTTTATCGTTCTCTTTTGCCGGACCTTCAGCTAGCAAGGTGCCCGAGAGCTGTGACTGCACCGAGGGCTAACATATTGTGTGTTGTCTCTTCGTGTGCAGGACCAATAAACATGATTCAACCATCATAATTCCAGTTGTGGCAGTGTCCTGATTAAAAGTACACAACGCAGAACGAACCACGCTACAAACCGGTTTGTAGCGTGGTTCGTTCTGCGCTGTGTACTTTTATGATGGTGAGACAACCATGTCTATGTATTACTCATCTCATATGTATATACTGTATTCTACTGTATCACTCATATGTATATACTGTATTCGATACTATTCTACTGTATTACTCATCTCATATGTATATACTGTATTCTATACTATTCTACTGTATCTGTCTATGTATTACTCATCTCATATGTCTATACTGTATTCTATCCTATTCTACTGTATCTGTCTATGTATTACTCATCTCATATGTCTATACTGTATTCTACTGTATCTTAGTCTATGTATTACTCATCTCATATGTATATACTGTATTCTACTGTATCTTAGTCTATGTATTACTCATCTCATATGTATATACTGTATTCTATACTATTCTACTGTATCTTAGTCTATGTATTACTCATCTCATATGTCTATACTGTATTCTATACTATTCTACTGTATCTTAGTCTATGTATTACTCATCTCATATGTATATACTGTATTCTATACTATCTACTGTATCTGTCTATGCTGCTCTGACATCACTCGTCCATATATTTATATATTCTTATTCCATTACTTACATTTGTGTGTATTAGGTATTTGTTGTGAAGTTGTTAGATATTGCTGCACTGTTGGAGCTAGGAACACAAGCATTTCGCTACACCCGCAATAACATCTGCTGAACACCTGTATGTGACAAATAACATTTGATTTATTATGAAGGTAATTTGTGTAAAATGTACCTTTCCCCACTCATTCACCCCATCTCTTTACATTGATGATGCATATTCAGTGGCCTGACTGTATCCATACTATATCAAAAGCCCATCCTGGTAGATCTGAACCTAATGCAGCTTAGAGTGATCGGAAGACAGAAGTCGCATTTAGGTGCCAGGTGTAACTGAGGCCATAGATGCTCCATATCCATTACTTTGAGTGTTTTATATAATATGACTAAATGTGTTTCTGTGTTGCAGGGACAGTCAATAAATGGAACAGCAAGGCCACAGAACATGACATAAGCAGAGCTGTGGGAGACCACCTCAAGCCCCTGGTAGAGCCGGGGGTGGTGTTTACCGCTCCACCACGCCTTCAGCAGGCTGGAAAAGTGGGATTGATACAGTTTTTCATACTAAGGTGGACCAAGAGTCTGTTGATTGGTCGGTCATAGGGTTCATTAGTTTTGCAATATGTTCAAATCAAATCAAGCTTTATTTATACAGCACATGTCAGACATGGATGCAACACAATGGCTTCACAGGAAAAAACAAATAAAAGACAATGAAAATAAACAAATATTTAGTACACAACAAACAGAAGACGTAACAACTGAAAGACTAATGAGCATTCTAAGGAAATGCCATTGATTAAAATATTCCTTGGATGCAATATCCAACCCAAAATATAAGTGTGTTCTTTAGGAGGGTCTCTGATATGACATGATGCAACACAATGTCTTCACAGGAAAAAACAAATACTTAGTACACAAACATAAGAGGATGAAATGCCATTGATTAAAATATTAATTGGATGCAACATCCAACCCAAAATATAAGCTTGTTTTTTAGGAGGGGCTCTGAAAGACACTATGGGGGTGTCCACTGGAAGTTGACTAGTAACAACAACTGGGACCTAAAAGACACCCACCATGAGACCCACTAAATCTGCCCAAGAAGAGACAAACAAAAGAAAAACCCACACCAAACTTAAAGACAGGAAGTAAACCAAAAAGGTGGAGCAACTAAAGGTGTTGACTCTCCACATGTATCAAGACAACTGGAGCACTGGGCCAGACACTCTTAAATAGAACCTGGACCAGCTCAGGTGAAACACCTTCCCACTAACGAGATGGACAAGCCAGCACAGGTGTAACACATACTGACTAACGAGGTGACACCAATCAGTGCGTCCTACGTGCTAACGAGGTGACACCAATCAGTGCACCCAAGACACATTTCAGTTGTACAATCAATAAATCAAATGTATTTATAAAGCCCTTCTTACATCAGCTGATGTCACAAAGTGCTGTACAGAAACCCAGCCTAAAACCCCAAATAGCAAGCAATGCAATGCAGGTGTTGAAGCATGTCAGTTGGCTTTTCATTCAGAGTATCACTACAACTTCCATTTCACATAATCATCTACAATGCTTCACCTTCACCAATATAAACATGGTGTCTACTGGATGTCAACAATTAAAAACAAGAAAAAACACATATTTCTAAATAATAATTTACAATAGTATTATTTTTTCTCCTTTTTCTTTCCATAGAATCCTAAATCCCACTAGCTTCTAGAACTCTCGTCTTCCTAAATCTCACTAGCTTCTAGAACTCTCCTCTTCCTAAAACTCACTAGCTTCTAGAACTCTTGTCTTCCTAAACCTCACTAGCTTCTAGAACTCTTGTCTTCCTAAAACTCACTAGCTTCTAGAACTCTCCTCTTCCTAAATCCCACTAGCTTCTAGAACTCTCGTCTTCCTAAACCTCACTAGCTTCTAGAACTCTTGTCTTCCTAAAACTCACTAGCTTCTAGAACTCTCGTCTTCCTAAAACTCACTAGCTTCTAGAACTCTCGTCTTCCTAAAACTCACTAGCTTCTAGAACGAGCCCAAACAAAACTCAAATCAAATTGTAATAGTCACATGCGCCGGATACAACACTGGAAAGCTTACTTACGAGCCCCTAACCAACAGCGCACTTTCAATACGGAAAAGAATAAGAGATAAAACTCATCTCCAACACGGAAAAACGTGTCAAAATAAATTGTGATCCATGGCAACTCACTGGTTAAATGGCTAAACGCAAAACACATCTTTTTGACTGCCAACCCTTGAGATAATCAGCAACCAAGTTGTCCTTACCACCGACATGTCTGATTTCAAGAGGAAACTCCTGCAATATCCGTAGTAACTTTCCACCTCACTGCAGAGCTTCTCTCTCTTTTCAGGGTTCACTAGATAGGCATGTTGTTGGATCGGGGCCCAGTCCCCAATGTCATGCTCTAGTACATTTGGTTTGGCACATCTGAGAATGAACCCTGATATTCTAAAAGCAGGGCAACAATTCCAATATAATTGTACCAAAAATTGTCAGTTGGTTGCATGAATAACTATGATTACTAAATGTTACATAATTGTAAATATGAAATATCAAAACCAAATATACACCCCTTTGTTAATATGTATTGGCAATAATTAACTTAATGGTGAGACATGGAATGATAAAAAATGTATATTTTGTCAGGCTGGATGTTTGAAATATGAGGTGATTTGAGTCATTCTTCTTCAGTAGTGGAATAAAGACAATTAGCACTTGAATGTTGTAAATAAATACTGGAGTGATGTAAGATTGTTAATAAAATTGATTATAGGTGTATAGGCTGCAAGTATGTTGAAATTAAGTTGTTTTCAAGTCATTGAAAAAAACGACATCTTTTCAACTACAACCGAACATATATTGGACTTTTAGTCTTATTTTCAACGTCTTTTCAATTCCATTTTGCTAAATGAGAATAGTGCAATGTCAAAACACAGTTGCAACGTGTCCAAATCAATAACCAATATGCAGAAGAAGTTTGGGATATATTGAAAACCTAAACATTTTGAAGTGTTTCATTTTGATTCCAGTGGGTAACCAACATGGTAAGTGTAACACAACCCTTTTTGTGTTAATCACTTTTTGTTAAATCTCATAAATAGTACTCTTCCATTTCAGAGCCTGGATTTTCCCCCTGAGGCTAATATCCATATCATGTTGAAATCAATAGAACAGGGGACAAACGTTTAGTGTTCTACATTGACATCATTAAAATACTCCTACTACAATGTTAAAACATTCTATATTGTGACATTAATTCATTGATATCATGAAACAAATCCTTCATGTATGTATTTTCTGATGTTTGATCAGAGATATTTTACGACAGTATCTCTTCCCACATTGATCACAGCTATAGGGTTTCTCTCCTGTGTGTCTTCTCTGGTGCACTGTCAGATTGCTAGATTGACCAAAACTCTTCCCACATTGACCACAGCTATAAGGTTTCTCTCCTGTGTGTATTCTCTGGTGTAGAGTCAGTTGGCTAGACTGACCAAAACTCTTCCCACATTGGCCACAGCTATAAGGTTTCTCTCCTGTGTGTGTTCTCTGGTGTAATGTCAGCTGGCTAGACTGACCAAAACTCTTCCCACATTGACCACAGCTATAAGGTTTCTCTCCTGTGTGTATTCTCTGGTGTACAGTCAGAAATCTAGATGTAGTAAAACTCTTCCCACATTGATCACAGCTATAAGGTTTCTCTCCTGTGTGTATTCTCTGGTGCACTGTCAGCTCTCCAGATTGAACAAAACTCTTCCCACATTGACCACAGCTATAAGGTTTCTCTCCTGTGTGTGTTCGTTGGTGTATAGTCAGAGAGCCAGATGTAGTAAAACTCTTCCCACATTGATCACAGCTACAGGGTTTCTCTCCTGTGTGTATTCTCTGGTGTACTGTCAGATTGCTCGAGTGACCAAAACTCTTCCCACATTGATCACAGCTATAAGGTTTCTCTCCTGTGTGTATTCTCTGGTGTAAAGTCAGCTGGCTTGATGTAGTACAACTCTTCCCACATTTATCACAGCTATAAGATTTCTCTCCTTTGTGTGTTCTCTGGTGTATTTTAAGTTTTACTGAAGAGTTGAATCTTTTCCCACAGTCAGAGGAGCAGTGAGATTTCTTCCCTGTGGGTCTCTGCTGGTGTTTCTTGAGGAGTTCTGATCTGGAGAGACTCTTCTCTGCCTCGTCAGCATCATGAGGTTGTTGAGGCTCCCCAGAGGATCCACGATAGTCACTTCTCTCTCCTGTGTGAATGACAACGTCAGATGGTTAAATGCCCACAACAAAAATCCACTGTTTATTTGAGGTAAAGGGTGATGCCCAGAGCGTACCCATGAAGTTGTACAACAATTGACGTCTGTTAAATTTGAAAATAAACACAGTCAAGATAGCAACAATAGTCATATTTTGTCTTGTTTTCACATTAGTAGTAACATCGATGATTGTAGGCTATAAATAAGTTATTCATGTTGTTGAAACTCTAAGCAGTGTGCCAGACGACTTTTGGTCTCCAATTTGGGTCCCTTTCTGTGTTTGCGACAATTGCGGCACGAGGGCAAAGCACACACAATTTGGTTGCAGAAACTCCTCCCTGCTAATGAGGAAACCGATAGTTATGGATGTAGTATATCTGGTAATGAGGAAATGTAATGGACTGCTCGCTCCACTCCGGAGCGAGCAGTCGCACTTCGCTTCACAGGTAATACTACACTTCTTTACATTACAACGGTTTGGTTTGTTTGATCTGAGCAATTTTTCTTAGCTATCAAAGATAATTGTGTAGTTTAGAGTAATTATCGAGGTTAGCTAGCCAGCCGCGACGCGACGCCTTGTCCTGACTCCAGACTTAGTCAACACACCTAGTCATCAAACCCACTGCTAGCTAGTGGGTTTGCTAGCTAAACAACCGTTACCGATTAGCAGCGCTGTAGATACTAATACATTACAACGGAACGGTTTGACTAGTGCAGTGTTAGCTAGCTAGCTACATAGTTGTCTTTGTCATAGCTTGATAATTGTGTAGTTTAGTAATTATCGAGGTTAGCTAGCCAGCTATTTCCGTCCCCCGCGACGCCATTGTTCCATACCTAGCCAACTATTACCGACGAGCAGCATTGTAGAAACTAAATACATTACAAAGGAACGTCTTGATTAGTGTTATGTTAGCTAGCTACAAAGTTGCTTTTGTATAATAGCCAACCTCTACCGACTAGCAGCAATGTAGAAACTATCACATTACAACGGAACGACTTGATTAGTGTAGTGTTAGTGTTAGTTAGCTAGCATTTTCGTCATTTTAGTCAATAAGATTTTTGCAACGTAAGCTTAACTTTCTGAACATTCGAGACGTGTAGTCCACTTGTCATTCCAATCTCCTTTGCATTAGCGTAGCCTCTTCTGTAGCTTGTCAACTATGTGTCTGTCTATCCCTGTTCTCTCCCCTCTGCACAGGCCATACAAACGCTTCACACCGCGTGGCCGCTGCCACTCTAACCTGGTGGTCCCAGCGCGCACGACCCACGTGGAGTTCCAGGTCTCCGGCAGCCTCTGGAACTGCCGGTCTGCGGCCAACAAGGCTGAGTTCATCTCAGCCTATGCTACCCTCCAGTCCCTAGACTTCCTGGCGCTGACGGAAACATGGATTACCACAGATAACACTGCGACTCCTACTGCTCTCTCCTCGTCTGCCCACGTGTTCACGCATACCCCTAGAGCATCGAGCCAGCGGGGTGGTGGCACTGGAATCCTCATCTCTCCCAAGTGGACATTCTCTCTTTCTCCCCTGACCCATCTGTCTATCTCCTCATTTGAATTCCATGCTGTCACAGTTACCAGCCCTTTCAAGCTTAACATCCTTATCATTTATCGCCCTCCAGGTTCCCTTGGAGAGTTCATCAATGAGCTTGACGCCTTGATAAGTTCCTTTCCTGAGGATGGTTCACCTCTCACAGTTCTGGGTGACTTTAACCTCCCCACGTCTACCTTTGACTCATTCCTCTCTGCCTCCTTCTTTCCACTCCTCTCCTCTTTTGACCTCACCCTCTCACCTTCCCCCCCTACTCACAAGGCAGGCAATACGCTTGACCTCATCTTTACTAGATGCTGTTCTTCCACTAATCTCATTGCAACTCCCCTCCAAGTCTCCGACCACTACCTTGTATCCTTTTCCCTCTCGCTCTCATCCAACACTTCTCACTCTGCCCCTACTCGGATGGTATTGCGCCGTCCCAACCTTCGCTCTCCCTCTCCCGCTACTCTCTCCTCTTCCATCCTATCATCTCTTCCCTCTGCTCAAACCTTCTCCAACCTATCTCCTGATTCTGCCTCCTCAACCCTCCTCTCCTCCCTTTCTGCATCCTTTGATTTTCTCTGTCCCCTAATCCTCCAGGCCGGCTCGGTCCTCCCCTCCTGCTCCATGGCTCGACGACTCACTGCGAGCTCACAGAACAGGGCTCCGGGCAGCCGAGCGGAAATGGAGGAAAACTCGCCTCCCTGCGGACCTGGCATCCTTTCACTCCCTCCTCTCTACATTTTCCTCTTCTGTCTCTGCTGCTAAAGCCACTTTCTACCACTCTAAATTCCAAGCATCTGCCTCTAACCCTAGGAAGCTCTTTGCTACCTTCTCCTCCCTCCTGAATCCTCCCCCCCCCCCCCCACTCCCTCTCTGCGGATGACTTCGTCAACCATTTTGAAAAGAAGGTTGATGACATCCGATCCTCGTTTGCTAAGTCAAACGACACCGTTGGTCCTGCTCACACTGCCCTACCCTGTGCTTTGACCTCTTTCTCCCCTCTCTCTCCAGATGAAATCTCGCGTCTTGTGACGGCCGGCCGCCCAACAACCTGCCCACTTGACCCTATCCCCTCCTCTCTTCTCCAGACCATTTCCGGAGACCTTCTCCACTACCTCACCTCGCTCATCAACTCATCCTTGACCGCTGGCTACGTCCCTTCCGTCTTCAAGAGAGCGAGAGTTGCACCCCTTCTGAAAAAACCTACACTCGATCCCTCCGATGTCAACAACTACAGACCAGTATCCCTTCTTTCTTTTCTCTCCAAAACTCTTGAACGTGCCGTCCTTGGCCAGCTATCTCTCTCAGAATGACCTTCTTGATCCTAATCAGTCAGGTTTCAAGACTGGGCATTCAACTGAGACTGCTCTTCTCTGTGTCACGGAGGCTCTCCGCTCTGCTAAAGCTAACTCTCTCTCCTCTGCTCTCATCCTTCTAGACCTATCTGCTGCCTTTGATACTGTGAACCATCAGATCCTCCTCTCCACCCTCTCCGAGCTGGGCATCTCCGGCGCGGCCCACGCTTGGATTGCGTCCTACCTGACAGGTCGCTCCTACCAGGTGGCGTGGCGAGAATCTGTCTCCGCACCACGTGCTCTCACCACTGGTGTCCCCCAGGGCTCTGTTCTAGGCCCTCTCCTATTCTCACTATACACCAAGTCACTTGGCTCTGTCATATCCTCACATGGTCTCTCCTATCATTGCTATGCAGACGACACACAATTAATCTTCTCATTTCCCCCTTCTGATAACCAGGTGGCGAATCGCATCTCTGCATGTCTGGCAGACATATCAGTGTGGATGACGGATCACCACCTCAAGCTGAACCTCGGCAAGACGGAGCTGCTCTTCCTCCCGGGGAAGGACTGCCCGTTCCATGATCTCACCATCACGGTTGACAACTCCCTTGTGTCCTCCTCCCAGAGTGCTAAGAACCTTGGCATGACCCTGGACAACACCCTGTCGTTCTCCACTAACATCAAGGCGGTGACCCGATCCTGTAGGTTCATGCTCTACAACATTCGCAGAGTACGACCCTGCCTCACACAGGAAGCGGCACAGGTCCTAGTCCAGGCACTTGTCATCTCCCGTCTGGATTACTGCAACTCGCTGTTGGCTGGGCTCCCTGCCTGTGCCATTAAACCCCTACAACTCATCCAGAACGCCGCAGCCCGTCTGGTATTCAACCTTGCCAAGTTCTCTCACGTCACCCCGCTCCTCCGCTCTCTCCACTGGCTTCCAGTTGAAGCTCGCATCTGCTTGCCTACGGAGCTGTGAGGGGAACGGCACCTCCGTACCTTCAGGCTCTGATCAGGCCCTACACCCAAACAAGGGCACTGCGTTCATCCACCTCTGGCCTGCTCGCCTCCCTACCTCTGAGGAAGCACAGTTCCCGCTCAGCCCAGTCAAAACTGTTCGCTGCTCTGGCACCCCAATGGTGGAACAAGCTCCCTCACGACGCCAGGACAGTGGAGTCAATCACCACCTTCCGGAGACACCTGAAACCCCACCTCTTTAAGGAATACCTAGGATAGGATAAAGTAATCCTTCTAACCCCCCCCCCCTCCCCTAAAAGATTTAGATGCACTATTGTAAAGTGGTTGTTCCACTGGATATCATAAGGTGAATGCACCAATTTGTAAGTCGCTCTGGATAAGAGCGTCTGCTAAATGACTTAAATGTAAAATGTAAAATATGACTAAAAGTTTGACTAAATGATTTCACTCAGAAACCCTATAACCTGTTGAAATGTATTCGAATTAAGGCTATAATAATGGGTTAATACTGTGCAATACTGTGTGTGAGTAAGACACGGGTACCACTTCAAAAAATGAGCAGGGCAGAGTTGATAAGACGACCTTGGGAAGGAACAGGAGAAGAGGCCTCCTTAACCTCTTGGGGCTAGGTGGGACGCTAGCGTGCCACCTGTGGTGCACTCCATCAACAGCAGGTGCATTTCAAGAGCGGCAAATTTGAATCCAAATAAATGTCAAAATTCAAATTTTTCAAAAATACAACTATGTTACACCATTTGAAAGATAAACATCTCCTTAATCTAACCACGTTTTACGATTTCAAAAAGGTTTTACGGCGAAAGCATAAATTTAGAGTATGTTAGGACAGTACATTTACAAGAGTTGTGTGTAATGTTTTGTCAAGTCAAAGACAGGGTCACCAAAACCATAAAACCAGCTAAAATGATACACTAACCTTTTACAATCTCCATCAGATGACACTCCTAGGACATTATGTTAGACAATGCATGCATTTTTAGTTCTATCAAGTTCATATTTATATACAAAAACAGCGTTTTACTATGGCATTGATGTTGAGGAAATCGTTTCCCTCCAATAACCGGCAGTCAAGTCAGCGTCACAAATTAAATAATTAAAATTAGAAAACATTGGTAAAATATTATATTGTCATTTAAAGAATTATAGATTTACATCTTTTGAACGCAATCAACTTGCCAGATTTAAAAATAACCTTACTGGGAAATCACACTTTGCAATAATCTGAGCACTGTGCCCAGAAAAATACGCGTTGCGATACAGACTAGACGTCATGTTGGGGAGATCTAAAATCGAAAATACTATGTAAATAATCCATTACCTTTGATTCTCTTCATCAGATGTCACTTCCAGGTATCACAGGTCCATAACGAATGTAGTTTTGTTCAAAAAAGCTCATCATTTATGTCCAAAAATCTCCGTCTCGTTAGCACATGATGTAAGCCAGCCGGACTTCTCGTCATGAACGAGGGGAAAAAATATATTTCCGTTCGTTCAAACATGTCAAACGTTGTATAGCATAAATCATTAGGGCCTTTTTTAACCAGAACATGAATAATATTCAAGGTGGACGAATGCATAGCCTTTTATAACGTATTGGAACGAGGGTACCCAACATGAAGTAGCGCGCCAGGTGTCTAATGGGACATCACCGTTCCATGGCTCTTGTTCGGTCAGATCTCCCTCCAGAAGACTCAAAACACTTTGTAAAGGCTGGTGACATCTAGTGGAAGCAATAGGAAGTGCCAAAATATTCCTAAACCCCTGTGTTTTTCAATGGGATAGGTTTAAAATCAATACAACACATCAGGTATCCACTTCCTGTCAGAAAATGTCTCAGGGTTTTGCCTGCCAAATGAGTTCTGTTATACTCACAGACACCATTCAAACAGTTTTGGAAACTTTAGAGTGTTTTCTATCCATATATAATAAGTATATGCATATTCTAGTTACTGGGTAGGATTAGTAACCAGATTAAATCGGGTACATTTTTTTTATCCAGACGTGCAAATGCTGCCCCCTAGACCCAACAGGTTAAGTTAGGGAGAGAAACAACGGCCTGGGAACGGATAAGGAGACAGGTGGTCTGGGTACTGCTTGGTGGAGTTCTGTACTGGTGTGTGTGTGTGTGTGTGTGTTAATATAAAAGGCTTAGTACATTGTAAGGATTTTCAGAGCTCTCATAAATTAACGTTTAGACCCTTGTAGGCTGGCTATCCGTCTGCTTCATTCAACCAGAATCTAACACACTCTGGGG
Source organism: Salmo salar (assembly GCF_965601325.2). Lineage (NCBI taxonomy): Eukaryota > Metazoa > Chordata > Actinopteri > Salmoniformes > Salmonidae > Salmo > Salmo salar. The sequence continues at coordinate 1,350,396 of NW_027675317.1, read as the reverse complement.
GGGGCAGACTGAGTAGTTTAATTGAAGTTCGGATTAAGAACATTGATAACTTAATTCACGTAACAGGAAACCACTAGTTATGGATGTAGTATATCTGGTAATGAGGAAACCACTAGTTATGGATGTAGTATATCTGGTAATGAGGAAACCACTAGTTATGGATGTAGTATATCTGGTAATGAGGAAACCAATAGTTATGGATGTAGTATATCTGGTAATGAGGAAACCACTAGTTATGGATGTAGTATATCTGGTAATGAGGAAACCACTAGTTATGTATGTAGTATATCTGGTAATGAGGAACCCACTAGTTAAGGATGTAGTATATCTGGTAATGAGGAAACCACTAGTTATGGATGTAGTATATCTGGTAATGAGGCAACCACTAGTTATGGATGTAGTATATCTGGTAATGAGGAACCCACTAGTTATGGATGTAGTATATCTGGTAATGAGGAAACCACTAGTTATGGATGTAGTATATCTGGTAATGAGGAACCCACTAGTTATGGATATAGTATATCTGGTAATGAGGAAACCACTAGTTATGGATGTAGTATATCTGGTAATGAGGAAACCACTAGTTATGGATGTAGTATATCTGCTAATGAGGAAACCACTAGTTATGGATGTAGTATATCTGGTAATGAGGAAACCACTAGTTATGGATGTAGTATATCTGGTAATGAGGAAACCACTAGTTATGGATATAGTATATCTGCTAATGAGGAAACCACTAGTTATGGATGTAGTATATCTGCCTGGAGCAAAAATGGTGAGCTAAGATTTTAGTTTTTCACAATGTATTCTGAATATTACAGCGCAAGATCAGGAGTGCTACTCAAGGAAACTCACATTAAGCTCTGTGTCTACTCACTAATTCACCACCGTGGGGGAAACTCAGGGGAGTTCTCATAGGCTGACAGCAAAAATAGCCTCCATTTACAGGTTGATGATGAGTACATTTCACATTACTTTTGGATTATAATTGTAAGGCTCGTTTGAATCTCCTGCTTAATATGTTTGTGTTATTGTCACAAATCAACTGATTTATAGTTAAACACTTCAACCAGTTAAATGCTCTTTGGCTAGCTTTTCCATCAGCCTGACAATAAGGGTTTGTACACTAAGTGTTTAACAAATTGGCCCATAACTTCACCTAACAATAACATAGACCTACTGTAGGACCCATAACTTCACCTAACAATAACATAGACCTACTGTAGGACCCATAACTTTATCTAACAACAACATAGCCGTAGGACTATAAATCATTTAATATTTCAGGTGAAACATGGAAATTAAAATGTCTTTGTCATGACATTTCATAACCTGATCACCAAATAATTTTGTGAATAATCCCACTAGGCTACTCTGTAATGTGTTGTCATTCTAAATGTCCTGAATATAGGAAAATAGCTCTGTGTGTTGAACAATAGCCTATCCATCAAGGAACAGTTCTCTACACATTATGACCAAAGTAGGAATGTTGGATCCAACGTGGACTGTATCTCTGTGCACAAACAGAGTAATGAGACCCTACTGTAAATCAATCAGACAATAACACATTATAAAAATCAATTTGTTAGGGGTGTTGGATCCAATGTGGAGCACGGCATAACTGTCTTTACCAGAGTAATGAATGAAGAAGCACTTTGGTTGTTGTTGCATGTCGTCATGTTTGTCATGTGACTGTCATTCAGAAAATGATTTCCTGGATCAGCTGATGATAGTTGAACATGTGACTGTAACTAAACAGCTAAAGTATTATGTATTATGTGTAATTATTGAAGAACCACATTAATGACAGTATCCATTTGGGAGTTGTCAATAAAGTTAAGGTCACTCTTGGTTAGAACCATTGGATTAGCAAACTCTGAAATGATTTAGGATTTCTGTATCCATGAAAACTGTTTTTCCAGCGTAACATAAGGAGACACTAAATGTTACGTAGGTAGAGAGCATTTCAGAGATCTGAATACAAACAACTTTCCTAACAGGACAATAACCTAAACCACAAGGCCAAATCTACACTGGAGGAGCTTACCAAGATGACATTGAATGTTCCTGATTGGCCTAGTTACAGTTTGGACTTAAATCGTCTTTAAAATCTATAGCAAGACTTGAAAATGGCTTTCTAGCAATGATCAACAACCAACTTGACAGAACATGAAGGATTTTAAAAAGAATAATGAATATTCACATGAAGATCAGTCTCCTATTGGATGACATCACGACTTCCCATCAAGCCAACTCCTTGAAGGCCTTACTATGACATCACTCACTCCTTCTAGTTTGCAGTTGTTAAAAAAAACACTATTTTGCTCAAAACATGTATTTGTTTCCCATTAGTGTGTTTATACTTTACTGCATTTATATCACTTTTCAACAGGAAAAGTGAACAATTCATACAGTACAAAAACATATTTGAGTGTAGAATGCCCTTTTAAAAATCACACATTAGTTCAACATCTGCAGAGTTTGTGTCCCTGTTTTATTAGATAGTACTCACTGTATTTACTGGTGTTAACCAGATCAATGCCCCTGTTTTATTAGATAGTACTCACTGTATTTACTGGTGTTAACCAGATCAATGTCCCTGTTTTATTAGATAGTACTCACTGTATTTACTGGTGTTAATCAGATCAATGTCCCTGTTTTATTAGATAGTACTCACTGTATTTACTGGTGTTAATCAGATCAATGTCCCTGTTTTATTAGATAGTACTCACTGTATTTACTGGTGTTAATCAGATCAATGTCCCTGTTTTATTAGATAGTACTCACTGTATTTACTGGTGTTAATCAGATCAATGTCCCTGTTTTATTAGATAGTACTCACTGTATTTACTGGTGTTAATCAGATCAATGTCCCTGTTTTATTAGATAGTACTCACTGTATTTACTGGTGTTAATCAGATCAAGGTCCCTGTTTTATTAGATAGTACTCACTGTATTTACTGGTGTTAATCAGATCAATGTCCCTGTTTTATAAGATAGTACTCACTGTATTTACTGGTGTTAATCAGATCAATGTCCCTGTTTTATTTGATAGTACTCACTGTATTTACTGGTGTTAATCAGATCAATGTCCCTGTTTTATTAGATAGTACTCACTGTATTTACTGGTAATAATCAGTTCTCCAGTCTTCTCTTCTTCGTCCTCCTCTAATGTGACAGTAATCTCCCCCTCTTCATCCTTCATTCCAAAAACGTCTTCATCTTCTTTCACTTCATCCTCCACTCCAAAAACGGCATCTTCCTCCTCGTCTTTCACTCTGAAAGCGTCTTTCTCTTCTTCTTTCACGGTAACAGCCTCACCTTCTACTTGTCTTTGTAATGTAACATCCTCCTCTTCCTCTTTCACGACAACGTTCTGCCACAGTCCCTCTTTCTCCGTCCAGCAGACCTCTTCTTTAGCAGGAGGAGAGTAGCTTAGTGAGCGCATGGTCGGGGATGTTAGCTAGCTAGGCTAATGCTAACTTAACCAGCCAGATAGTTGACTTACAACGTAAATATGAAATTAAATGGGGTAGCTAGTTGTTTCCACATAAGTATGTTTGAATCATAGTGGCAATTAAACCACGAAATTGTCTAAAGAACTTGAATGTTCCGACTTTGTCGGCTAGCGAGCTACCGAGGTGGCTGCAGTTGTTGAAGAAGCGTTCCGTCCACTAGATTATACGTCACACTAGAAACATCGCCTGAAAGACACATATCGCCATCTGCTGTCTGGAGGGAGGAAACGCAGTTGAGGAGGGGAAACTATTTTTATTCTTTCATTGAATTATAATATTATAAAGCAGTTTAGGGAAACGTTTTTTTCTCTCCATTAAATATGAATATTATATCAACAAGTACAAAGAGCAACAAGTGTTTGATTAGTTCAGATTTTTTATGAGAATTTAAAACAAACTCTACATCTACTCCACATCTGTATTTCTGATTCAGTCAAATAACTAGATATCAAAATAAGCACCTAGTTATTGGTACCCTTGATAATGATGAGCAAAAATTACTGTATGAAATAAATAAATTAACTTTACCCACTACCAGGATATTTTAGCCCAAAACCTGGTTACCTCTCTGCTAGGAGGCTGAAACTTGGCCATAAGAGGATCTTCCAGCAAGACACATCAATATCCACAAAGAAATGGTTAATTGGGCACAAAAATCAACATTTTTAATGGCCATCTCAGTCTTCGGACTTGAACTCCATTGAAAATCTGTGGTTTGAATTGAACAGGGCAGTCCATAAGACAGACTAAATAAATCAAGGACACGGAGAGATTCTGTATGGAGGAATGGTCTAAGATCCCACCCAATGTGTTCTCTAATCTCATTAAACATTTCAGTGTCGTTATCCTCCCAAGGGGAGGGTGCTGGAGTACTGAAAACATGGGTGGCAATAATTCAGACCCCAACCTTTTGAGAATTACATTTTAAACTAAATCTCTTTCTCTGAGCAATTGTATTAGTATAAAATAATATAATTTCCTTTTTTTGTGTTGGTGTAACAATACATCATGTAGATGTATATAATGAACAGACTAGGTCTATACTGCTCCTACATGGTGTAACAATACATCATGTAGATGTATATAATGAACAGACTAGGTCTATACTGCTCCTACATGGTGTAACAATACATCATGTAGATGTATATAATGAACAGACTAGGTCTATACTGCTCCTACATGGTGTAACAATACATCATGTAGATGTATATAATGAACAGACTAGGTCTATACTGCTCCTACATGGTGTAACAATACATAATGTTGAAGTATATAATGAACAGACTAGGTTCTATCCTATTCTACTGTATCTGTATTCTACTGTATTACTCATCTCATATGTATATACTGTATTCTATACTATTCTACTGTATCTGTCTATGTATTACTCATCTCATATGTATATACTGTATTCTATCATATTCTACTGTATCTGTCTATGTATTACTCATCTCATATGTATATACTGTATTCTATACTATTCTACTGTATTTTAGTCTATGCCACTCTGACATTGCTCGTCCAAATATTTATATATTCTTAATTCCATTCCTTTACTTTAGATGTGTGTATTTGTTGTGAAGTTGTTACATATTATTGCACTGTTGTCCTTGAGTGGTCCAGCCAGAGCCCGGACTTGAACCCGATCAAACATCTCTGGAGAGACCTGAAAATAGTTGTGCAGCGATGCTCCCCATCCAACCTGACAGAGCTTGAGAGGATCTGCAGAGAAGAATGGAAGAAACTACCCAAATACAGGTGTGTCAAGCTTCTAGTGTCATACCCAAGAAGACTCAAGGCTGTAATCGCTGTTTCAACAAAGTACTGAGTTAAGGGTCTGAACACTTATGTAAATGTAGGATTGGGCCGTTGTCATCAAACTTCCATGATTAGTAAGAATTAGGGTAGATTTATAGGACTATTGTTTTTATGATTCATACATACTTTCCTAACCCTAAAATGTACCTAAATAATCTACAAGATCAGAGTATTTTTAAATCTACCAGTTGGTGTTGAAACAGAGACGAATGATGACTTTCTTGAATTGATCCCTAGTTTCTGACTCCGTGTATTCTATTGAGTCCGTCAACAAAATTAGAATGAAAAGGTATTTAAAGGCACAACATTCTAATTAAAGGTATTACCGTATTTAAAAGAATGGCTTAAGATGAAATGTACTCTAAACCCTATTGAATGAAAACTCCATGACAAAATCTGTTGGCCAACAACTGTGAGGGTTTTCAGCCAGGTATCAACACATGCAGAGTGTGAGTAAGCAAGACATACATTCCTAAATGGGGATCGGCCCCAGTCTCCTGGTAAAACACCAGAACCCTCCCCCTACAGCATTTATGTTCATTTTGAGAAAGTAGCACTACAGTCTCCGGGTAAAAAACTACTTTTGGGTAAAAAAAGACGCGACACCTGTCTATGAATTTGAGAGGTTACATTGATGCTCCAGATACTCAACTAGTCTAAAGCAGACCAGTTTTATTGCTTCTTTAATCATAACAACAGTTTTCAGCTGTGCTAACGTAATTGCAAAAGGGTTTTCTAATGATCAATTAGCCTTTTAAAATGATAAACTTGGATTAACTAACACAACGTGCCATAGGAACACAGGAGTGATGGTTGCTGATAATGGGCCTCTGTACGCCTATGTAGATATTCCATTAATAATCATCTGTTTCCAGCTACAATAGTCATTTACAACATTAACAATGTCTACACTGTATTTCAGATCAATTTGATGTTATTTTAATGGACAAAAAATGGCTTTCTTTTAAAAACAAGGTTATTTCTAAGTGACCCCAAACTGTTGAACGGTAGTGTACATCTACATCCTCCCATGTTGCTGAACCACTGATCAATAACTCCCTATTACAGGAAAAAACACTATTTCCATTGGTTGTTAGTACTGTACTGACCTCTCGTCCTCTGTCTCTCTCGTACTCTGCCTTGTGTATTTATCTTCAAAATATTCTTATAGTCCCAACATAGAACCAAATAGACTTCCCAAAAATAATATGGCATTTACTTTATTTCACATTTATTTAATCAGATATGTCAATTGAGAACCAATACGCATTTACAATGACAATCTGAATGAAGAAATACTAATATCAATCTATTTAATAATTAACATGTTTGAAATATCCCAATGATATAGTGAACAACATTTAGGGGTTTACACTTGCATTCAATCAATCTTAAGTTCATAATCAAAACATTTTTTTTTACTCTTTTAATCCGATTTTTTCGACATGATCATGTCTTGAGCTGGGAAAAACATGTAGACCTATTTTTCAGTATGATTTCATTCATACAATATTATTTAATGTAGCATGAACAAAAACACAATTTCTCAATCAAAAACATAAGTCAGAACACAGCCTCTCTATTCTCTCATGTGATTTCAGGTCCTCTGACTGGGAAAATGTCTTTCCACAATGAGAGCAGTGGTATGTCTTCTCCTCCTGTGTATTAGTATGTTGGAAAGGCTTTTCTCCTGTGTGTGTTCTCTCATGCTTTTTCAAGCTCCCTAACCGGGTAAAACTCTTTTCACATCGGGAACATTTGTAAGGCTTTTCTCCTGAGTGTATTCTCTCATGCGCTTTCAGACTCCCTCGATGGGTAAAACTATTTTCACAATTGGAACAGTGGTAAGGCTTTTCTCCTGTGTGTATTCTCTCATGCTCCTTCAGGCTCGCATACCACCTAAAATTCCTTCCACAGTGGGAACAGTGATAAGGCTTCTCTCCATTGTGTCCCCTCTCATGTGGTTTCAGGCTCCCTAACTGAGTAAAACTCTTTACACAGTGGGAACAGTGGTACGGCTTCTCTCCAGAGTGTCTTCTCATATGTATTTTCAGGTTCCCTAACCCAGTAAATATCTTTCCACACTGAGAGCAGTGGTAGGTCTTCCTATCTTCTGTGTGTATTTCTTCATGTTGTTTCAGGTACCGTAACTGGGTAAACCTCTTTCCACACTGGGAACATTGGAAACTCTTTTCTCTTGTGTGTGTCCTCTCATGCTCTTTTAGGTTCCCTAACTTGGTAAAACTCTTTCCACAGTGGGAGCATTCGTAAGGGTTTTCTCCTGTATGCGTTCTCTCATGTACTTTCAGGTTCCTTAACCACTTAAAACTCTTTCCACACTGGGAACAGTGGTGTTGTCTCGCTGGTTTGGGCGTCTCTGGGTCTGGTTCCCCTAAAGGAGTCTCCCTGCTGTCAGAGTGAGAGTCTGGTCCCTCTCCTACCAAAGACAAACAGAGTTTTTAGTTAAATATTAAACAGAGAACTGAATTAAACCTCCATAAAATAAAACTGTCTTCCTGTGAGGCTAGATTCCTCAAAAACCTGAAGTCAGTTTTCAGAACATTACATAATTTAATAAAAACTTGGTGGCTGCCCTAATAATAATAATAATGTAGAACATAAAATCTAATCTTTCTCACATGTTTATAGGCTGAGCAGAGCTCTACAATAGGGAAAGGGGGATACCTAGTCAACTGAATGGATTCAACTGAAATGTGTGTCCCGTATTTAACCCAACCCCTCTGAATCAGAGAGGTGTGCGGGGCTGCCTTAATAGACATCCACGTCATCGGCAGCCAGGGAACAGTGGGTTAACTTCCTTGCTCAGGGGCAGAATGACAGCGTTTTTACCTTGTCAGCTCGGGGATTTGATCCAGCAACCTTTCGGTTACTGGCTCCTACCTGCCAGGCTACATAATGTCGTATTTTAGGCTGAGCAGAGCTCTATAATAATAGATAATGTCATGTTTATAGGCTGAGCAGAGCTGTATAATAATAGATCATGTTTATAGGCTGAGCAGAGCTGTATAATAATAGATAATGTCATGTCTATAGGCTGAGCAGAGCTCTATAATAATAGATAATGTCATGTTTATAGGCTGAACAGAGCTCTATAATAATAAATAATGTCATGTTTACAGGCTGAGCACAGCTCTATAATAATAGATAATGTCATGTTTACAGGCTGAGCAGAGCTCTATAATAATAGATAATGTCATGTTTATAGGCTGAGCAGAGCTCTATAATAATAGATCATGTTTATAGGCTGAGCAGAGCTCTATAATAATAGATCATGTTTATAGGCTGAGCACAGCGCTATAATAATAGATAATGTCATGTTTATAGGCTGAACAGAGCTCTATAATAATAGATAATGTCATGTTTATAGGCTGAGCAGAGCTCTATAATAATAGATAATGTCATGTTTATAGGCTGAACAGAGCTCTATAATAATAGATAATGTCATGTTTATAGGCTGATCAGAGCTCTATAATAATAGATAATGTCATGTTTCCAGGCTGATCAGAGCTCTATAATAATAGATAATGTCATGTTTACAGGCTGATCAGAGCTCTATAATAATAGATAATGTCATGTTTACAGGCTGAGCAGAGCTCTATAATAATAGATAATGTCATGTTTATAGGCTGAACAGAGCTCTATAATAATAGATAATGTCATGTTTATAGGCTGAACAGAGCTCTATAATAATAGATCATGTCATGTTTATAGGCTGAACAGAGCTCTATAATAATAGATAATGTCATGTTTATAGGCTGATTAGAGCTCTATAATAATAGATCATGTTTATAGGCTGAGCAGAACTCTATAATAATAGATAATGTCATGTGTATAGGCTGATCAGAGCTCTATAATAATAGATAATGTCATGTTTATAGGCTGAACAGAGCTCTATAATAATAGATAATGTCATGTTTATAGGCTGATCAGAGCTCTATAATAATAGATAATGTCATGTTTATAGGCTGATCAGAGCTCTATAATAATACATAATGTCATGTTATAGGCTGATCAGAGCTCTATAATAATAGATAATGTCATGTTTATAGGCTGAACAGAGCTCTATAATAATAGATAATGTCATGTTTATAGGCTGATCAGAGCTCTATAATAATAGATCATGTTTATAGGCTGATCAGAGCTCTATAATAATAGATAATGTCATGTTTATAGGCTGAGCAGAGCTCTATAATAATAGATAATGTCATGTTTATAGGCTGAACAGAGCTCTATAATAATACATAATGTCATGTTATAGGCTGATCAGAGCTCTATAATAATAGATAATGTCATGTTTATAGGCTGAACAGAGCTCTATAATAATAGATAATGTCATGTTTATAGGCTGATCAGAGCTCTATAATAATAGATCATGTTTATAGGCTGATCAGAGCTCTATAATAATAGATAATGTCATGTTTATAGGCTGAGCAGAGCTCTATAATAATAGATAATGTCATGTTTATAGGCTGAACAGAGCTCTATAATAATAGATCATGTTTATAGGCTGAACAGAGCTCTTTAATAATAGATAATGTCATGTTATAGGCTGAACAGAGCTCTATAATAATAGATAATGTCATGTTATAGGCTGATCAGAGCTCTATAATAATAGATAATGTCATGTTTATAGGCTGAACAGAGCTCTATAATAATAGATAATGTCATGTTTATAGGCTGATCAGAGCTCTATAATAATAGATAATGTCATGTTATAGGCTGATCAGAGCTCTATAATAATAGATAATGTCATGTTTACAGGCTGAGCAGAGCTCTATAATAATAGATAATGTCATGTTATAGGCTGATCAGAGCTCTATAATAATAGATAATGTCATGTTATAGGCTGATCAGAGCTCTATAATAATAGATAATGTCATGTTATAGGCTGATCAGAGCTCTATAATAATAGATAATGTCATGTTTATAGGCTGATCAGAGCTCTATAATAATAGATCATGTTTATAGGCTGATCAGAGCTCTTTAATAATAGATAATGTCATGTTTATAGGCTGATCAGAGCTCTATAATAATAGATAATGTCATGTTTATAGGCTGATCTGAGCTCTATAATAATAGATAATGTCATGTTATAGGCTGATCAGAGCTCTATAATAATAGATAATGTCATGTTTATAGGCTGATCAGAGCTCTATAATAATAGATAATGTCATGTTTATAGGCTGATCAGAGCTCTATAATAATAGATCATGTTTATAGGCTGATCAGAGCTCTTTAATAATAGATAATGTCATGTTTATAGGCTGATCAGAGCTCTATAATAATAGATAATGTCATGTTTATAGGCTGATCTGAGCTCTATAATAATAGATAATGTCATGTTATAGGCTGATCAGAGCTCTATAATAATAGATAATGTCATGTTTATAGGCTGATCAGAGCTCTATAATAATAGATAATGTCATGTTTATAGGCTGATCAGAGCTCTATAATAATAGATAATGTCATGTTATAGGCTGATCAGAGCTCTATAATAATAGATCATGTTTATAGGCTGAGCAGAGCTCTATAATAATAGATAATGTCATGTTATAGGCTGAACAGAGCTCTATAATAATAGATAATGTCATGTTATAGGCTGATCAGAGCTCTATAATAATAGATAATGTCATGTTTATAGGCTGAGCAGAGCTCTATAATAATAGATAATGTCATGTTATAGGCTGAACAGAGCTCTATAATAATAGATAATGTCATGTTATAGGCTGATCAGAGCTCTATAATAATAGATAATGTCATGTTATAGGCTGATCAGAGCTCTATAATAATAGATAATGTCATGTTTATAGGCTGATCAGAGCTCTATAATAATAGATAATGTCATGTTATAGGCTGATCAGAGCTCTATAATAATAGATCATGTTATAGGCTGATCAGAGCTCTATAATAATAGATAATGTCATGTTTATAGGCTGATCAGAGCTCTATAATAATAGATAATGTCATGTTATAGGCTGATCAGAGCTCTATAATAATAGATAATGTCATGTTTATAGGCTGATCAGAGCTCTATAATAATAGATAATGTCATGTTATAGGCTGATCAGAGCTCTATAATAATAGATAATGTCATGTTTATAGGCTGATCAGAGCTCTATAATAATAGATCATGTTTATAGGCTGATCAGAGCTCTATAATAATAGATAATGTCATGTTATAGGCTGATCAGAGCTCTATAATAATAGATAATGTCATGTTATAGGCTGATCAGAGCTCTATAATAATAGATAATGTCATGTTTATAGGCTGATCAGAGCTCTATAATAATAGATAATGTCATGTTATAGGCTGATCAGAGCTCTATAATAATAGATCATGTTTATAGGCTGATCAGAGCTCTATAATAATAGATAATGTCATGTTTATAGGCTGATCAGAGCTCTATAATAATAGATAATGTCATGTTTATAGGCTGATCAGAGCTCTATAATAATAGATAATGTCATGTTATAGCCTGATCAGAGCTCTATAATAATAGATAATGTCATGTTATAGGCTGATCAGAGCTCTATAATAATAGATAATGTCATGTTATAGGCTGATCAGAGCTCTATAATAATAGATAATGTCATGTTATAGGCTGATCAGAGCTCTATAATAATAGATAATGTCATGTTATAGGCTGATCAGAGCTCTATAATAATAGATAATGTCATGTTATAGGCTGATCAGAGCTCTATAATAATAGATAATGTCATGTTATAGGCTGTATTTGATCCAATGTAAATAACAATTTGTTGGTGTCCCACTTCATCTCTAAAGTAATAATTACCATACTTTCTAAATGATAATTCTTTAGTTCAGCCTTTCCTTGAAATGGCTATTTTATTTTATGTTTTTTTGTAGACTTACAAACGTTTGCTAATATGTTCAGTCTCCCCAAAACGCTTGTCCTTTTGCTAATATGTTCAGTCTCCCCATAACACATGTCCATTTCATGTCAATAATGCATCTTATTTTATGTATTTCTCCAACATTATTTAGAAATCTGCTTTTTGTTGGTATACACACTCTACGCAAGGCCTACAATAGACACACGTCAAAAGTTTCATTTATAACTTGTTTGCCATTCTGTGAGACAATTAAGTTGTGATTTTGTGGTGGGAGGGACTCTGATGGTATACACATGTTACAGTTAAGCAATAAGACCAGAGGAAGTGTGGTATATGGCCAATATAGCACGGTTAAAGACTGTCCTTATGTACAACATAACACAGAGTACCTGGATACAGCCCTTAGCCGTGGTATATTGGCCATCTATCACTGAGGTGTCTTATTGCTATTATAAACTGGTTACCAACGTAATCAGAACAGTAAAAATACATGTTGTCATACCCATGGTATACGGCCTGATATACCACGGCTGTCAGCCAATCAGCATTCAGGGATTTAATCACCCATTTTAAAATGTAGCTTCAACATTATATTATAACATAAATTCCTATAGTACAGAACAACATTTTCAAGTATAGAATTTCAGTAGCATGCTGCTTTAAAACAACACATTCGTTCAAAACCTTTGCAGTTAGAGCTCGTTTTTAAGACAGTACTTACTGGTGGTAATCAGATCTCCTGACTCCTCTGTCAATATGACAGTTCTCTCTCCCTGTTTCCCCTCCTTCACTTCAAAAACTACATCCTCCTCTTTCACCTCTTCCTCTTCTTTCACAGTAACATCCTCCTCCTCTTTCACTCTGAACGCATCTTCTTCTTTCACTGAAACGTCTTTCTCTTCTTCTTTCACTGTAACAGCCTCACCCTCTACTTCTTGTTTTACTGTAACATCCTCCTCTTCCTCTTCCTCCTCCTCTTTCACCTCTTCCTCTTCTTTCACGGTAACAGCCTCACCCTCTACTTCTTGTTTTACTGTAACATCCTCCTCTTCCTTCTCCTCTTTCACGACAATGTTCAGCCCCAGAGCTTCTTTCTCTGTCCAGCAGACCTCCTCTTCTTTAACAGGAGGGGAGTAGTTTAGGGAGCTCATGTTCGGGGATGTTAGCTAGCTAGCTAGTTAGCATGAGCGACTAGTTTAGTGCTAGGCTAATTTATCAAGCCAGCTAGTTGACTAACAATGTACCTATAACATTTAAATGGGGGAAATTAACTAGATGTCAGAAGTATATTTAAAAAACAGAGGCAAATATGCACAGAAACAGTCTAAATGTTTCGGCTGTTGGCTACCGAGGTGGCTGACTAGATGTTGTTGAAGAAGTGTTCCGTCCACTAGATTATACGTCACGCTGCAGCATCGCCTGAAAGACGCACATCGCCGTCTGCTGACTGGAGGGAAACGCAGTTGTTGTTGCACACAAATGTATTTTTCATTCCTTTCATTAAATAATAATATTATATTGAGACGTTCAAAAAGAGCAGTGCATATTTTGAGTGAGAATTTAAAACATACTGTCCTTCACATCTGTATTTAAGGCAGTTTCATATTCATTCATTTAAAGAAACCCACTGGTCACACTGGTTGAATTATCTGTCAAACTAGGAACTCTGCAGCCTAGTTGAACAGTGATCTATGTTCTATGAACACTGCTGGGAGCAAACTGGAGAGTAGCTAGAGGAAAACAAACCTAACTGCATGTCCAGGCCCTGGTATATCACCAGACTGTACAAACCTAACTGCATCCTCAGTCCCTGGTATATCACCAGACTGTACAAACCTAACTACATCCCCAGTCCCTGGTATATCACCAGACTGTACAAACCTAACTACATCCCCAGTCCCTGGTATATCACCAGACTGCATACAAACCTAACTGCATCCCCAGTCCCTGGTATATCACCAGACTGTACAAACCTAACTGCATCCCCAGTCCCTGGTATATCACCAGACTGTACAAACCTAACTACATCCCCAGTCCCTGGTATATCACCAGACTGTACAAACCTAACTACATCCCCAGTCCCTGGTATATCACCAGACTGTATACAAACCTAACTGCATCCCCAGTCCCTGGTATATCACCAGACTGTACAAACCTAACTACATCCCCAGTCCCTGGTATATCACCAGACTGCATACAAACCTAACTGCATCCCCAGTCCCTGGTATAGCACCAGACTGTACAAACCTAACTGCATCCCCAGTCCCTGGTATATCACCAGACTGTACAAACCTAACTACATCCCCAGTCCCTGGTATATCACCAGACTGCATACAAACCTAACTGCATCCCCAGGCCCTGGTATATCACCAGACTGTACAAACCTAACTACATCCCCAGTCCCTGGTATATCATCAGACTGTACAAACCTAACTACATCCCCAGTCCCTGGTATATCACCAGACTGTACAAACCTAACTGCATCCCCAGTCCCTGGTATATCATCAGACTGTACAAACCTAACTGCATCCCCAGGCCCTGGTATATCATCAGACTGTACAAACCTAACTGCATCCCCAGTCCCTGGTATATCACCAGACTGTACAAAACCTAACTGCATCCCCAGTCCCTGGTATATCACCAGACTGCATACAAACCTAACTGCATCCCCAGTCCCTGGTATATCACCAGACTGTACAAACCTAACTACATCCCCAGTCCCTGGTATATCACCAGACTGTACAAACCTAACTACATCCCCAGTCCCTGGTATATCACCAGACTGCATACAAACCTAACTGCATCCCCAGTCCCTGGTATATCATCAGACTGTATACAAACCTAACTACATCCCCAGTCCCTGGTATATCACCAGACTGTACAAACCTAACTACATCCCCAGTCCCTGGTATATCATCAGACTGTACAAACCTAACTACATCCCCAGTCCCTGGTATATCACCAGACTGTACAAACCTAACTGCATCCCCAGTCCCTGGTATATCATCAGACTGTACAAACCTAACTGCATCCCCAGTCCCTGGTATATCATCAGACTGTATACAAACCTAACTACATCCCCAGTCCCTGGTATATCACCAGACTGTACAAACCTAACTACATCCCCAGTCCCTGGTATATCATCAGACTGTACAAACCTAACTACATCCCCAGTCCCTGGTATATCACCAGACTGTACAAACCTAACTGCATCCCCAGTCCCTGGTATATCATCAGACTGTACAAACCTAACTGCATCCCCAGTCCCTGGTATATCATCAGACTGCATACAAACCTAACTACATCCCCAGTCCCTGGTATATCACCAGACTGCATACAAACCTAACTGCATCCCCAGTCCCTGGTATATCATCAGACTGTACAAACCTAACTGCATCCCCAGTCCCTGGTATATCATCAGACTGTACAAACCTAACTACATCCCCAGTCCCTGGTATATCACCAGACTGCATACAAACCTAACTGCATCCCCAGGCCCTGGTATATCACCAGACTGCATACAAACCTAATTGCATCCCCAGGCCCTGGTATATCACCAGACTGCATACAAACCTAACTACATCCCCAGTCCCTGGTATATCACCAGACTGCATACAAACCTAACTGCATCCCCAGTCCCTGGTATATCATCAGACTGTACAAACCTAACTGCATCCCCAGTCCCTGGTATATCACCAGACTGTACAAACCTAACTGCATCCCCAGTCCCTGGTATATCATCAGACTGTACAAACCTAACTGCATCCCCAGTCCCTGGTATATCACCAGACTGTACAAACCTAACTACATCCCCAGTCCCTGGTATATCACCAGACTGTACAAACCTAACTACATCCCCAGTCCCTGGTATATCACCAGACTGCATACAAACCTAACTGCATCCCCAGTCCCTGGTATATCATCAGACTGTACAAACCTAACTGCATCCCCAGTCCCTGGTATATCACCAGACTGTACAAACCTAACTACATCCCCAGTCCCTGGTATATCACCAGACTGCATACAAACCTAACTGCATCCCCAGTCCCTGGTATATCATCAGACTGTACAAACCTAACTGCATCCCCAGTCCCTGGTATATCATCAGACTGTATACAAACCTAACTACATCCCCAGTCCCTGGTATATCACCAGACTGTATACAAACCTAACTACATCCCCAGTCCCTGGTATATCACCAGACTGCATACAAACCTAACTGCATCCCCAGTCCCTGGTATATCATCAGACTGTACAAACCTAACTGCATCCCCAGTCCCTGGTATATCACCAGACTATACAAACCTAACTGCATCCCCAGTCCCTGGTATATCATCAGACTGTATACAAACCTAACTACATCCCCAGTCCCTGGTATATCACCAGACTGTATACAAACCTAACTACATCCCCAGTCCCTGGTATATCACCAGACTGTACAAACCTAACTGCATCCCCAGTCCCTGGTATATCACCAGACTGTATACAAACCTAACTACATCCCCAGTCCCTGGTATATCATCAGACTGTATACAAACCTAACTACATCCCCAGTCCCTGGTATATCATCAGACTGTATACAAACCTAACTACATCCCCAGTCCCTGGTATATCATCAGACTGTATACAAACCTAACTACATCCCCAGTCCCTGGTATATCATCAGACTGTATACAAACCTAACTACATCCCCAGTCCCTGGTATATCATCAGACTGTACAAACCTAACTACATCCCCAGTCCCTGGTATATCACCAGATTGTACAAACCTAACTGCATCCCCAGTCCCTGGTATATCACCAGACTGTACAAACCTAACTACATCCCCAGTCCCTGGTATATCATCAGACTGCATACAAACCTAACTGCATCCCCAGTCCCTGGTATATCACCAGACTGTACAAACCTTACTGCATCCCCAGTCCCTGGTATATCATCAGACTGTATACAAACCTAACTACATCCCCAGTCCCTGGTATATCACCAGACTGTACAAACCTAACTGCATCCCCAGTCCCTGGTATATCATCAGACTGTACAAACCTAACTACATCCCCAGTCCCTGGTATATCATCAGACTGTACAAACCTAACTGCATCCCCAGTCCCTGGTATATCATCAGACTGTACAAACCTAACTGCATCCCCAGTCCCTGGTATATCACCAGACTGCATACAAACCTAACTACATCCCCAGTCCCTGGTATATCATCAGACTGTATACAAACCTAACTGCATCCCCAGTCCCTGGTATATCACCAGACTATACAAACCTAACTGCATCCCCAGTCCCTGGTATATCACCAGACTGTACAAACCTAACTACATCCCCAGTCCCTGGTATATCACCAGATTGTACAAACCTAACTGCATCCCCAGTCCCTGGTATATCACCAGACTGCATACAAACCTAACTGCATCCCCAGTCCCTGGTATATCACCAGACTATACAAACCTAACTGCATCCCCAGTCCCTGGTATATCACCAGACTGTACAAACCTAACTACATCCCCAGTCCCTGGTATATCACCAGATTGTACAAACCTAACTGCATCCCCAGTCCCTGGTATATCACCAGACTGCATACAAACCTAACTGCATCCCCAGTCCCTGGTATATCACCAGACTATACAAACCTAACTGCATCCCCAGTCCCTGGTATATCACCAGACTGCATACAAACCTAACTGCATCCCCAGGCCCTGGTATATCACCAGACTGTACAAACCTAACTACATCCCCAGTCCCTGGTATATCATCAGACTGTACAAACCTAACTACATCCCCAGTCCCTGGTATATCACCAGACTGTACAAACCTAACTGCATCCCCAGTCCCTGGTATATCATCAGACTGTACAAACCTAACTGCATCCCCAGGCCCTGGTATATCATCAGACTGTACAAACCTAACTGCATCCCCAGTCCCTGGTATATCACCAGACTGTACAAAACCTAACTGCATCCCCAGTCCCTGGTATATCACCAGACTGCATACAAACCTAACTGCATCCCCAGTCCCTGGTATATCACCAGACTGTACAAACCTAACTACATCCCCAGTCCCTGGTATATCACCAGACTGTACAAACCTAACTACATCCCCAGTCCCTGGTATATCACCAGACTGCATACAAACCTAACTGCATCCCCAGTCCCTGGTATATCATCAGACTGTATACAAACCTAACTACATCCCCAGTCCCTGGTATATCACCAGACTGTACAAACCTAACTACATCCCCAGTCCCTGGTATATCATCAGACTGTACAAACCTAACTACATCCCCAGTCCCTGGTATATCACCAGACTGTACAAACCTAACTGCATCCCCAGTCCCTGGTATATCATCAGACTGTACAAACCTAACTGCATCCCCAGTCCCTGGTATATCATCAGACTGTATACAAACCTAACTACATCCCCAGTCCCTGGTATATCACCAGACTGTACAAACCTAACTACATCCCCAGTCCCTGGTATATCATCAGACTGTACAAACCTAACTACATCCCCAGTCCCTGGTATATCACCAGACTGTACAAACCTAACTGCATCCCCAGTCCCTGGTATATCATCAGACTGTACAAACCTAACTGCATCCCCAGTCCCTGGTATATCATCAGACTGCATACAAACCTAACTACATCCCCAGTCCCTGGTATATCACCAGACTGCATACAAACCTAACTGCATCCCCAGTCCCTGGTATATCATCAGACTGTACAAACCTAACTGCATCCCCAGTCCCTGGTATATCACCAGATTGTACAAACCTAACTGCATCCCCAGTCCCTGGTATATCACCATACTGTACAAACCTAACTACATCCCCAGTCCCTGGTATATCACCATACTGCTGTGACCCTCCCACTCTGTCTGCTGAATTCTTTCTATTTGCTCTTGTTTTCCTTAATAGGATGTCGGTGGGCGGAGCCGGGCTGGGTGTGTCCCAGGATAAACACACCTCTTCCCCGTTCATTGAGGAGACTCTCTCCATGCAGACACAGACAGATTTTGGTTGTTTGCGTTGGCACCTTTCAACACCCCTCATTATCACATGTGACCACTCACTTACACTACTGACTAAACACACACCATTGTTCATTGTATTTACTTTACTTCAGTTAATAAATATATTTAGTTATTCTTTATCTCCACGTTGTCTCACTTTTTGTTACGGTCTTCGAGCCGGTTCGTGACACTATGGTCAGCGAGCTGGAGCTATTAGCCTAACCAGCGCAGCCAATCAGCACGGCTATGGTCAGCGAGCTGGAGCTATTAGCCTAACCAGCGCAGCCAATCAGCACGGCTATGGTCAGCGAGCTGGAGCTATTAGCCTAACCAGCGCAGCCAATCAGCACGGCTATGGTCAGCGAGCTGGAGCTATTAGCCTAACCAGCGCAGCCAATCAGCACGGCTATGGTCAGCGAGCGGGAGCTATTAGCCTAACCAGCGCAGCCAATCAGCACGGCTATGGTCAGCGAGCTGGAGCCCAACTAATGGAGACCAGTTAGAACCCAACTAACAAAACCCAACTAAAACGTGACTGCAGATCAGAAGAGACATACAGAATGATGGCTGGGAAAATCACAGCATTTAGAACAGACACATTTTATACGTAGCAGCATAGCCTTTATGTCATTATTATAGATGACATCCCACACCGTAGCAGCATAGCCTTTATGTCATTATTATAGATGACATCCCACACCGTAGCAGCATAGCCTTTATGTCATTATTATAGATGACATCCCACACCGTAGCAGCATAGCCTTTATGTCATTATTATAGATGGTATCCCACACCGTAGCAGCACAGCCTTTATGTCATTATTATAGATGACATCCCACACCGTAGCAGCATAGCCTTTATGTCATTATTATAGATGGTATCCCACACCGTAGCAGCATAGCCTTTATGTCATTATTATAGATGACATCCCACACCGTAGCAGCATAGCCTTTATGTCATTATTATAGATGACATCCCACACCGTAGCAGCATAGCCTTTATGTCATTATTATAGATGGTATCCCACACCGTAGCAGCATAGCCTTTATGTCATTATTATAGATGGTATCCCACACCGTAGCAGCATAGCCTTTATGTCATTATTATAGATGGTATCCCACACCGTAGCAGCATAGCCTTTATGTCATTATTATAGATGGTATCCCACACCGTAGCAGCATAGCCTTTATGTCATTATTATAGATGGTATCCCACACCGTAGCAGCATAGCCTTTATGTCATTATTATAGATGACATCCCACACCGTAGCAGCATAGCCTTTATGTCATTATTATAGATGGTATCCCACACCGTAGCAGCATAGCCTTTATGTCATTATTATAGATGGTATCCCACACCGTAGCAGCACAGCCTTTATGTCATTATTATAGATGGTATCCCACACCGTAGCAGCATAGCCTTTATGTCATTATTATAGATGGTATCCCACACCGTAGCAGCATAGCCTTTATGTCATTATTATAGATGGTATCCCACACCGTAGCAGCATAGCCTTTATGTCATTATTATAGATGGTATCCCACACCGTAGCAGCATAGCCTTTATGTCATTATTATAGATGACATCCCACACCGTAGCAGCATAGCCTTTATGTCATTATTATAGATGACATCCCACACCGTAGCAGCATAGCCTTTATGTCATTATTATAGATGGTATCCCACACCGTAGCAGCACAGCCTTTATGTCATTATTATAGATGACATCCCACACCGTAGCAGCATAGCCTTTATGTCATTATTATAGATGGTATCCCACACCGTAGCAGCATAGCCTTTATGTCATTATTATAGATGGTATCCCACACCGTAGCAGCATAGCCTTTATGTCATTATTATAGATGGTATCCCACACCGTAGCAGCATAGCCTTTATGTCATTATTATAGATGGTATCCCACACCGTAGCAGCACAGCCTTTATGTCATTATTATAGATGGTATCCCACACCGTAGCAGCATAGCCTTTATGTCATTATTATAGATGGTATCCAACACCGTAGCAGCATAGCCTTTATGTCATTATTATAGATGACATCCCACACCGTAGCAGCATAGCCTTTATGTCATTATTATAGATGACATCCCACACCGTAGCAGCATAGCCTTTATGTCATTATTATAGATGGTATCCCACACCGTAGCAGCATAGCCTTTATGTCATTATTATAGATGGTATCCCACACCGTAGCAGCATAGCCTTTATGTCATTATTATAGATGACATCCCACACCGTAGCAGCATAGCCTTTATGTCATTATTATAGATGGTATCCCACACCGTAGCAGCATAGCCTTTATGTCATTATTATAGATGGTATCCCACACCGTAGCAGCATAGCCTTTATGTCATTATTATAGATGACATCCCACACCGTAGCAGCATAGCCTTTATGTCATTATTATAGATGGTATCCCACACCGTAGCAGCATAGCCTTTATGTCATTATTATAGATGACGTCCCACACCGTAGCAGCACAGCCTTTATGTCATTATTATAGATGGTATCCCACACCGTAGCAGCATAGCCTTTATGTCATTATTATAGATGACATCCCACACCGTAGCAGCATAGCCTTTATGTCATTATTATAGATGACACACCGTAGCAGCATAGCCTTTATGTCATTATTATAGATGACGTCCCACACCGTAGCAGCATAGCCTTTATGTCATTATTATAGATGGTATCCCACACCGTAGCAGCATAGCCTTTATGTCATTATTATAGATGGTATCCCACACCGTAGCAGCACAGCCTTTATGTCATTATTATAGATGGTATCCCACACCGTAGCAGCATAGCCTTTATGTCATTATTATAGATGGTATCCCACACCGTAGCAGCATAGCCTTTATGTCATTATTATAGATGGTATCCCACACCGTAGCAGCATAGCCTTTATGTCATTATTATAGATGACATCCCACACCGTAGCAGCATAGCCTTTATGTCATTATTATAGATGATGTCCCACACCGTAGCAGCATAGCCTTTATGTCATTATTATAGATGGTATCCCACACCGTAGCAGCATAGCCTTTATGTCATTATTATAGATGGTATCCCACACCGTAGCAGCACAGCCTTTATGTCATTATTATAGATGACATCCCACACCGTAGCAGCATAGCCTTTATGTCATTATTATAGATGGTATCCCACACCGTAGCAGCACAGCCTTTATGTCATTATTATAGATGGTATCCCACACCGTAGCAGCACAGCCTTTATGTCATTATTATAGATGATATACCACACCGTAGCAGCATAGCCTTTATGTCATTATTATAGATGGTATCCCACACCGTAGCAGCATAGCCTTTATGTCATTATTATAGATGGTATCCCACACCGTAGCAGCATAGCCTTTATGTCATTATTATAGATGACATCCCACACCGTAGCAGCATAGCCTTTATGTCATTATTATAGATGGTATCCCACACCGTAGCAGCATAGCCTTTATGTCATTATTATAGATGGTATCCCACACCGTAGCAGCATAGCCTTTATGTCATTATTATAGATGACATCCCACACCGTAGCAGCATAGCCTTTATGTCATTATTATAGATGGTATCCCACACCGTAGCAGCATAGCCTTTATGTCATTATTATAGATGACATCCCACACCGTAGCAGCATAGCCTTTATGTCATTATTATAGATGGTATCCCACACCGTAGCAGCATAGCCTTTATGTCATTATTATAGATGGTATCCCACACCGTAGCAGCATAGCCTTTATGTCATTATTATAGATGGTATCCCACACCGTAGCAGCATAGCCTTTATGTCATTATTATAGATGACATCCCACACCGTAGCAGCATAGCCTTTATGTCATTATTATAGATGACATCCCACACCGTAGCAGCATAGCCTTTATGTCATTATTATAGATGGTATCCCACACCGTAGCAGCATAGCCTTTATGTCATTATTATAGATGACATCCCACACCGTAGCAGCATAGCCTTTATGTCATTATTATAGATGGTATCCCACACCGTAGCAGCATAGCCTTTATGTCATTATTATAGATGACATCCCACACCGTAGCAGCACAGCCTTTATGTCATTATTATAGATGACATCCCACACCGTAGCAGCATAGCCTTTATGTCATTATTATAGATGGTATCCCACACCGTAGCAGCATAGCCTTTATGTCATTATTATAGATGACACACCGTAGCAGCATAGCCTTTATGTCATTATTATAGATGGTATCCCACACCGTAGCAGCATAGCCTTTATGTCATTATTATAGATGGTATCCCACACCGTAGCAGCACAGCCTTTATGTCATTATTATAGATGACATCCCACACCGTAGCAGCATAGCCTTTATGTCATTATTATAGATGACATCCCACACCGTAGCAGCATAGCCTTTATGTCATTATTATAGATGGTATCCCACACCGTAGCAGCATAGCCTTTATGTCATTATTATAGATGACACACCGTAGCAGCATAGCCTTTATGTCATTATTATAGATGGTATCCCACACCGTAGCAGCATAGCCTTTATGTCATTATTATAGATGGTATCCCACACCGTAGCAGCACAGCCTTTATGTCATTATTATAGATGACATCCCACACCGTAGCAGCATAGCCTTTATGTCATTATTATAGATGACATCCCACACCGTAGCAGCATAGCCTTTATGTCATTATTATAGATGACATCCCACACCGTAGCAGCATAGCCTTTATGTCATTATTATAGATGGTATCCCACACCGTAGCAGCATAGCCTTTATGTCATTATTATAGATGGTATCCCACACCGTAGCAGCATAGCCTTTATGTCATTATTATAGATGGTATCCCACACCGTAGCAGCATAGCCTTTATGTCATTATTATAGATGACATCCCACACCGTAGCAGCATAGCCTTTATGTCATTATTATAGATGGTATCCCACACCGTAGCAGCATAGCCTTTATGTCATTATTATAGATGACGTCCCACACCGTAGCAGCATAGCCTTTATGTCATTATTATAGATGGTATCCCACACCGTAGCAGCATAGCCTTTATGTCATTATTATAGATGGTATCCCACACCGTAGCAGCACAGCCTTTATGTCATTATTATAGATGACGTCCCACATTGTAGCAGCATAGCCTTTATGTCATTATTATAGATGGTATCCCACACCGTAGCAGCATAGCCTTTATGTCATTATTATAGATGGTATCCCACACCGTAGCAGCATAGCCTTTATGTCATTATTATAGATGGTATCCCACACCGTAGCAGCATAGCCTTTATGTCATTATTATAGATGGTATCCCACACCGTAGCAGCATAGCCTTTATGTCATTATTATAGATGGTATCCCACACCGTAGCAGCATAGCCTTTATGTCATTATTATAGATGACATCCCACACCGTAGCAGCATAGCCTTTATGTCATTATTATAGATGACATCCCACACCGTAGCAGCATAACCTTTATGTCATTATTATAGATGGTATCCCACACCGTAGCAGCATAACCTTTATGTCATTATTATAGATGACATCCCACACCGTAGCAGCATAGCCTTTATGTCATTATTATAGATGACATCCCACACCGTAGCAGCATAGCCTTTATGTCATTATTATAGATGACATCCCACACCGTAGCAGCATAGCCTTTATGTCATTATTATAGATGACATCCCACACCGTAGCAGCATAGCCTTTATGTCATTATTATAGATGATGTCCCACACCGTAGCCTTTATGTCATCTACTAAACCACTGGCCGTGTTCGAGAGCATGAAATCCATGCTGAATTGTGGGTAAATGGACTGGCTGACTGATTTATAAATAATAATGAGTAGTTATTTATGATGTATAGTGATTTGTAGATCAGTCAGTCTGCAGTCGCCTGCAATGTCGAACAAGCCCAATACCAAACCAATCAGGTGGTTGCTTGATCAAATGAAGCTTCAGACGTCATTGATGACGTGCTGCTGATAAAGTGATACAGGCATCGGTACACTGCTTTGAAGTTTACTGCTTAGCGATTTGGACGCAGGCCTCGTAGCTCCGGTATCAAACATAACATCCCTACTGAAAAGTTGTCAAAACAAAAAGTAGCAAGCAGGTTGATTTCCTCTGTCGATTTGAGCCCACAGCAAGAAGGCACCAGAGCCTACCGTGCTAACGGGTTCCCTCTAGATAACCCAATCACACAGTACATGGAAAGGTGTGGTTAACGTTTGTAAGCTTGAGCAATATATCAACCTAGTGTGACCTTCCTGTTCCCGTCCCTCAAGTCAGTGAGTCAACACAGGAAGGAGCAATGGATGGATAGTTCATTTATTTCCAAAGCTGCAATGATGGGACACACACAGTATGGATGAATGATCAGTAGTGACGGGATATAAATAGCACTCCCACAGCAATTCTCCATAAATCTGCCCTATAATATACTAACAAAAAACTATCAAGATGTCTGTCAAAGTTATTATGATCATATAGTGGATTTAACAGTTCCTAATAATTCCTAATTTACTATAATAAAATAAATACATAGTTTCCATGTGTAATCTCATATTCACAACAGAATAAACTGTCATCCATTTTAGTATCAAAATATATCAAATTAACCTGAAATATTACTCAATGTCCCCCTCTGGTGGTGAAGAAGTATAATCCACCTAAACTAACAGAACCGGGCAGATAAACTGGCTGGTGTTCATGAGTTTATAAAACACATACTTTATACATGTCATAAATTACCTGCATTGATGAGACACACAGTGTGGATGAATGATCAGTAGTCGACAGGATATAAATAGCACTCCTATAGAAGATGCAGTGTGGATGAATGATCAGTAGTGACAGGATATAAATAGCACTCCTAAAGAAGATGCAGTGTGGATGAATGATCAGGATATAAATAGCACTCCTATAGAAGATGCAGTGTGGATGAATGATCAGGATATAAATAGCACTCCTAAAGAAGATGCAGTGAGGATGAATGATCAGGATATAAATAGCACTCCTAAAGAAGATGCAGTGAGGATGAATGAACAGTAATGACAGGTTATAAATAGCACTCCTAAAGAAGATGCAGTGTGGATGAATGATCAGGATATAAATAGCACTCCTATAGAAGATGCAGTGTGGATGAATGATCAGGATATAAATAGCACTCCTATAGAAGATGCAGTGTGGATGAATGATCAGTAGCGACAGGATATAAATAGCACTCCTAAAGAAGATGCAGTGTGGATGAATGATCAGGATATAAATAGCACTCCTAAAGAAGATGCAGTGTGGATGAATGATCAGGATATAAATAGCACTCCTATAGAAGATGTAGTGTGGATGAATGATCAGGATATAAATAGCACTCCTAAAGAAGATGCAGTGTGGATGAATGATCAGGATATAAATAGCACTCCTAAAGAAGATGCAGTGTGGATGAATGATCAGGATATAAATAGCACTCCTAAAGAAGATGCAGTGTGGATGAATGATCAGGATATAAATAGCACTCCTAAAGAAGATGCAGTGTGGATGAATGATCAGGATATAAATAGCACTCCTAAAGAAGATGCAGTGTGGATGAATGATCAGTAGTGACAGGATATAAATAGCATTCTGAATATGATGCATTTTCCAGTTTGCTACCAACTTGAAAGAGGGAACTTTAGCATAAAACCCACATGGAAAACTGAGATTCGGCAAATTACATATAAAGAGAGGCCAAACCAACAACAGAAGTTACTAAAACATAAATTGCTAATTTATGATGTAATAGGTGGATTTTATGATGTAATGTCAACTTTATACATTTCTATCCCAGGACCACTCAATTTCCAATTTCTCCAAAAATCTCCTGTGGGTTACCCAGAATCACATTGGGTTACCCAGAATCACATCCTTTATCACTGACTGTAATGTAAACACACGAACAGCGATTTTAGGTACTGCATCTCAGTGCTAGAGGTGTCACTACAGACCCTGGTTCAAAACTAGGCTATATCATAACAGGCCGGATTGGGAGTCCCATAGGGCAACGCACAGTAGCCCAGCATCGTCTGGGTTAGGGTTTGGCAGGGGTTTGGCCGTCATTGTAAATAAGAATTTGTCCTTAGCTGGTTTGCCTGTTTAAATAAAGGTTAAATACATTTTTTAAAATGTAACTTCATTACACCGTTATACTGGCATACAAACTCGGTAGCATAGAGTTCATAATACATATGACGTTGGGAAATAGTGCATTGTGGGTAGTTTAGAAGATTTCCCGAAATAAGTTAATACATTTGTAATAATGCAAAAACATAACTGTTTGTACTTATAGGTAACCATATCGTGACTACAACTAGCTTACTAGGTCTTTAACCACACTGTGTTGTTACGCTGGTGAGTAAAAACTCATGCTTCCTACACTTTAACTTTTTGTCTGACAATAAAATAATCATTTTACTCAACTGCGTTACCCACTCCAGTCAGCAGATGGCGGTGTGGGAATTTAAGGTAATGCTGTTGGTGTGACGTATAATTTAGTGGACGGAACTCTTCTTTCAACAGCAAACAGTTACTCAGCCACCTCGGTAGCTTGTTAGACAAAATAGCCGAACAATAAAGCTCTTTAGATGCTTTAGTGTATATTAGGCACTGTGTTTTAAACCCACTTCTGTCGTCTAGTTAGTTATCCGTTTTAATTTCATATTTACGGTGTTTTTGTTATTATTCAGCTAGCGGGCTGGTTAAGTTAGCATTAGCCTAGCTAGCTAACATTCCCAACCATGCGGTCACTGAGCTACTCTCCTCCTGTTAAAGAAGAGGAGGTCTGCTGGACGGAGAAAGAAGCTCTCGTCAAAGAGGAGGAGGAAGAGGAGGCTGTTTCAATACAACAAGAAGTAGAGGGTGAGGCTGTTACCGTGAAAGAAGAAGAGAAAGACGTTTCAGTGAAAGAAGAGGAAGACGCGTTCAGAGTGAAAGAGGAGGAGGATGTTACAGTAAAAGAAGAGGAGGAAGAGGAAGAGGAGGATGTTACAGTAAAACAAGAAGTAGAGGGTGAGGATGTTACAGTGAAAGAAGAAGAGAAAGACGTTTCAGTTAAACAAGAGGAAGAAGAGGATGATGCTGTTTTTGGAGTGAAGAAGGAAGGAGAGATTACTGTCACATTGAAAGATGAAGAGGAGGAGAAAGGAGATCTGATTAACACCAGTAAGTACCGCCTTCAATTAGTTTTTAACTTTGGATATTCGGAGTTGGCTCGTCAATACCTCTTCAACGGAGGGTCCTGGGATGATGACTGATATGTCTAGAATCAGACGACGTAGAGACAAGCTACCCCTTGTTTTCTCCGTTCCGTTTCCAAAAAGTGACTTAACATATATATTTGAGGAGGGTCTATCTGCTGACCGCAGACTGGGGGCCACGGCATGTAGTGATTTTAATGTAGTGATGTTTTACTACACACCGTTCCCCCCATTAGAGCCATGTGAGAGTTGGGTTGGCTACACCAAAGATTATGGATATACTGACAAGATGTCTCTCCGTCCTAACAAGGGGAGTCGTTGTCCACAAAGCTGCACTGTGGGTTGTCTGTCTCCCACCTATCCTGTCTTTGGATTGGTGGATACATCTTATTATTGTAATCTATTGTTTATATTCTGAGGGTTGTTGTCGTCAACCGCCTGTATTCAATGGAGAGAGATGCTAAGCTACTAGCATGAATATGCATAGCGATCTGGAGACAACTCCAATAGTGTTTTTATCAAAGTTGTCGATATGTCACGTGTCCACGTAACAACTTAATCATTACGAAACTTCTGTTAGATCAAGTAAACCTCACGTAGAAAATACGCCATTCATTTTGTTATTGACCAAATTCAACACTTTCCACATTGGGTTGATAATTGTTTCCACTTGGATACAACCTACTGTAACCTACTGGCATGACCTAGAGAGATACAACCTACTGTAACCTACTGGCATGACCTAGAGAGTTACAACCTACTGTAACCTACTGGCATGACCTAGAGAGATACAACCTACTGTAACCTACTGGCATGACCTAGAGAGTTACAACCTACTGTAGCCTACTGGCATGACCTAGAGTTACAACCTACTGTAACCTACTGGCATGACCTAGAGAGTTACAACCTACTGTAGCCTACTGGCATGACCTAGAGAGATACAACCTACTGTAGCCTACTGGCATGACCTAGAGAGATACAACCTACTGGCATGACCTAGAGAGTTACAACCTACTGTAACCTACTGGCATGACCTAGAGAGTTACAACCTACTGTAGTCTACTGGCATGACCTAGAGAGTTACAACCTACTGTAACCTACTGGCATGACCTAGAGTTACAACCTACTGTAATGACCTAGAGAGATACAACCTACTGTAACCTACTGGCATGACCTAGAGATACAACCTACTGGCATGACCTAGAGAGATACAACCTACTGTAACATACTGGCATGACCTAGAGAGTTACAACCTACTGTAACCTACTGGCATGACCTAGAGACACAACCTACTGTAACCTACTGGCATGACCTAGAGACACAACCTACTGGCATGATCTAGAGAGATACAACCTACTGTAGCCTACTGGCATGACCTAGAGAGATACAACCTACTGTAACCTACTGGCATGACCTAGAGAGTTACAACCTACTGTAGCCTACTGGCATGACCTAGAGAGATACAACCTACTGTAACCTACTGGCATGACCTAGAGTTACAACCTACTGTAACCTACTGGCATGACCTAGAGAGTTACAACCTACTGTAACCTACTGGCATGACCTAGAGAGTTACAACCTACTTTAACCTACTGGCATGACCTAGAGAGTTACAACCTGCTGTAACCTACTGGCATGACCTAGAGAGTTACAACCTACTGTAACCTACTGGCATGACCTAGAGAGTTAGAACCTTCTGTAACCTACTGGCATGACCTAGAGAGATACAACCTACTGTAACCTACTGGCATGACCTAGAGAGATACAACCTACTGTAACCTACTGGCATGACCTAGAGAGTTACAACCTACTGTAACCTACTGGCATGACCTAGAGAGTTACAACCTACTGTAGCCTACTGGCATGACCTAGAGAGATACAACCTACTGGCATGACCTAGAGAGTTACAACCTACTGTAGCCTACTGGCATGACCTAGAGAGATACAACCTACTGGCATGACCTAGAGAGTTACAACCTACTGTAACCTACTGGCATGACCTAGAGAGTTACAACCTACTGTAGTCTACTGGCATGACCTAGAGAGATACAACCTACTGTAACCTACTGGCATGACCTAGAGATACAACCTACTGGCATGACCTAGAGAGATACAACCTACTGTAACCTACTGGCATGACCTAGAGAGTTACAACCTACTGTAACCTACTGGCATGACCTAGAGACACAACCTACTGTAGCCTACTGGTATGATCTAGAGAGATACAACCTACTGTAGTCTACTGGCATGACCTAGAGAGATACAACCTACTGTAACTTACTGGCATGACCTAGAGAGTTACAACCTACTTTAACCTACTGGCATGACCTAGAGTTACAACCTGCTGTAACCTACTGGCATGACCTAGAGAGTTACAACCTACTGTAACCTACTGGCATGACCTAGAGAGATACAACCTACTGTAACCTACTGGCATGACCTAGAGAGATACAACCTACTGTAACCTACTGGCATGACCTAGAGAGTTACAACCTACTGTAACCTACTGGCATGACCTAGAGAGATACAACCTACTGTAACCTACTGGCATGACCTAGAGAGTTACAACCTACTGTAACCTACTGGCATGACCTAGAGAGTTACAACCTACTGTAACCTACTGGCATGACCTAGAGAGATACAACCTACTGTAACCTACTGGCATGACCTAGAGAGTTACAACCTACTGTAGCCTACTGGCTTGACCTAGAGTTACAACCTGCTGTAACCTACCTGCATGACCTAGAGAGTTCCAACCTACTGTAACCTACTGGCATGACCTAGGGAGATACAACCTTCTGTAACCTACTGGCATGACCTAGATATATATATCTAGGTCATCTAAGCATTTCTAAACTTTTTTTCTAACTTTTATGGGGTATTGTGATGTCTTTATGAGGTATTGTCTGAAAATTGATAATTGAAAAAAATATATATATAATAACCAAATATGTAAAAAGGGAAGGGGTCTGAATGCATGTATGTTGTATGTTCTAGGGCAGATTTAAAAAAAATAGTATTTTCTTTCTACCAATTGATTGGTTGAAATGTTATGACGTGTATTTGTTCATATAGACACACCCCGTGTGTTTAATAAAATCAACTGTATGTGCAGAACTTGAATTGAACTGATGCTTCAAGCGTTTGATTAAATAATTAACACACACAAATGACTTGAGGAAGCCAGAGGTCAATATAACCAGAAGAAAATAACCAATTCCCCACCTGCTGCTGGCCTTCGTTAATTCTGACATTATGCTCCTGAAGTTTCCGGTAAAATAGGCAAACTTTTTCCATTTCCGTTTGAAGTGCCAATTTATCTTACCATTTCTACCGATCTGCATGCCAGTTATGAACGAGTTACAACACCTGTTTGGCTCCTCCACTTCCTGGGTCGGTGAAGTGAGGTATTACATTTAAGGATTAAATCATTTAAGGAATATATCCAAGTCTCACGCTCATCACCTGTGGAATGCGGGGCTTCCAGCGAGGTGTGGATTTAACCTGTTAGGGCTAGGGGGCAGTATTTACACGGCCGGATAAAAAAACGTACCCGATTTAATCTGGTTACTAATCCTATCCAGTAACTAGAATATGCATATACTTATTATATATGGATAGAAAACACCCTAAAGTTTCTAAAACTGTTTGAATGGTGTCTGTGAGTATAACAGAACTCATATGGCAGGCAAAAACCTGAGAGATTCCTTTACAGGAAGTGGCCTGTCTGACCATTTATTGGCTTTCTTTGACATCTCTTCCCAAAACAAAGGATCTCTGCGGTAACGTGACACTTCCCACGGCTCCAATGGGCTCTCAGAGCCCGGGAAAAACCTGAATGACGTAATTCAAAGCCCTGGCTGAAACACACGAGCGCTTTTGCTAAGTGGTCTATCAGAGGACAAAGGGCTTAGGCTCGTGCACTGGCCTCCCCCGTCTTTCTGTTTTTCCCTCTATTTACCGAAACGTAGATTCCCGGTCGGAATATTATCGCTTTTTTACGAGATAAATTGCATAAAAATTGATTTTAAACAGCGGTTGACATGCTTCGAAGTACGGTAATGAAATATTTCGAATTTTTTTGTCACGAAATGCGCCATGCGCGCGACCCTTATTTACCATTTCGGATAGTGTCTAGAACGCACGAACAAAACGCCGCTGTTTGGATATAACGATGGATTATTTGGGACCAAACCTACATTTGTTATTGAAGTAGAAGTCCTGGGAGTGCATTCTGACGAAGAACAGGAAAGGTAATAACATTTTTCTTATAGTAAATCTGATTTTGGTGAAGGCTAAACTTGCCGGGTGTCTAAATAGCTAGCCCGTGATGGCTGGGCTATGTACTTAGAATATTGCAAAATGTGCTTTCACCAAAAAGCTATTTTAAAATCGGACATATCGAGTGCATAGAGGAGTTCTGTATCTATAATTCTTAAAATAATTGTTATGCTTTTTGTGAACGTTTATCGTGAGTAATTTAGTAAATTGTTAGTAAATTCCCCGGAAGTTTGCGGGGGGTATGCTAGTTCTGAACGTCACATGCTAATGTAAAAAGCTGTTTTTTGATATAAATATGAACTTGATTGAACAAAACATGCATGTATTGTATAACATAATGTCCTAGGTGTGTCATCTGATGAAGATCATCAAAGGTTAGTGCTGCATTTAGCTGTCTTCTGGGTTTTTGTGACATTATATGCTAGCTTGAAAAATGGGTGTCTGATTATTTCTGGCTGGGTACTCTGCTGACATAATCTAATGTTTTGCTTTCGTTGTAAAGACTTTTTGAAATCGGACAGTGTGGTTAGATTAACGAGAGTCTTGTCTTTAAAATGCTGTAAAATAGTCATATGTTTGAGAAATTGAAGTAATAGCATTTCTAAGGTATTTGAAAATCGCGCCACAGGATTCAACTGGCTGTTACGTAGGTGGGACGATTTGGTGCCACCTAGCCCAGAGAGGTTAATAGTATGTTGTACCTAGTTTCCCTCCTTCAGGGAACAGTAGTTATAGTCATAACGTGTGGATTTAATAGTATGTTGTACCTAGTTTCCCTCCTTCAGGGAACAGTAGTTATAGTCATAACGTTAAGCTTGTCATATGATGAACTTTAACTTAAATACTGGATCTTGCTGTCGGACAGTTTTTTTGTATTCAGATCGCTGAAATGCTCTCTACCTACGTAACATTTAGTGTCTCCTTATGTTACGCTGGGAAAACAGTTTTCATGGGCACAGAAATCCTAAATCATTTCAGTTTACTAAATCCAATGGTTCTAACCGAGAGTCACCTTAACTTTATTGACAACTCCCAAATGGATACTGTCATTAATGCGGTTCTTAAATAATTATGCATAATACTGTAGCTGTTTAGTTACAGTCACATGTTCAACTATCATCAGCTGATCCAGGAAATCATTTTCTGCATGCCAGTCAAATGTAGTTCTTCATTCATTACACCGGTAAAGACAGTTATGCCGTGCTCCACGTTGGATCCAACATCCCAAACAAATCGATATTTATAATGTGTTGTCTACTTGATTTACAGTAGGGTCTCGTTAGTCCGTTTGGAAACGGAGATACTTAGCTGATAATGTGTAGAGATCTGTTCCTTGATGGATAGGCTATTGTACAACACACAGAGCTATTTTCCTTTATTCAGGACATTTAGAATGACAACACATTACAGAGTAGCCTAGTGGGATTATTCACAAAATTATCTGGTGATCAGGTTATGAATTGTCATGACAAAGACATTTTAGTCTCCTTGTTTCACCTGAAATATTAAATATATAGTCCTAGGTGTATGTTATTGTTAGGTGAACTTATGGGTCCTACAGTAGGTCTATGTTGTTGTTAGGTGAACTTATGGGTCCTACAGTAGGTCTATGTTGTTGTTAGGTGAAGTTATGGGTCCTACAGTAGGTCTATGTTATTGTTAGGTGATGTTATGGGCAAATTTGGCAAATACTTAGTGTACAACCCTCTGTCAGGCTGATGGCAAAGCTAGCCAAAGAGCATTTTACAGGTTTAAGTGTTTATGTATAAAGCAGTTGATTTGCTACAACAACACAAACAGGACATTCAAACAAGCGTTACAATTATAATCCAAAAGTAATGTGAAATGCACTCATAAACAACCTGTAAATGGAGGCTATTTTTGCAGTCAGCCTATGAGAACTCCCCCGAGTTTTCCCCCACGGTGGTGAGTTAGTGAATAGACACAGAACTTAATGTGAGTTTCCTTCAGTAGCACACCTGATAGTGCGCTGTAATATTCAGAATGCCTTGTGAAAAACTAAAATCGTCGCTCACCATTTTTTCTCCAGGCAGAGAGAAAAAACTACATCCATAACTAGTGGTTTCCTCATTACCAGATATACTACATCCATAACTAGTGGTTTCCTCATTACCAGATATACTACATCCATAACTAGTGGATTCCTCATCACCAGATATACTACATCCATAACTAGTGGTTTCCTCATTACCAGATATACTACATCCATAACTAGTGGTTTCCTCATTACCAGATATACTACATCCATAACTAGTGGTTTCCTCATTACCAGATATACTACATCCATAACTAGTGGTTTCCTCATTACCAGATATACTACATCCATAACTAGTGGTTTCCTCATTACCAGATATACTACATCCATAACTAGTGGTTTCCTCATTAGCAGATATACTACATCCATAACTAGTGGTTTCCTCATTACCAGATACACTACATCCATAACTAGTGGTTTCCTCATTACCAGATACACTACATCCATAACTAGTGGTTTCCTCATTACCAGATATACTACATCCATAACTAGTGGTTTCCTCATTACCAGATATACTACATCCATAACTAGTGGTTTCCTCATTACCAGATATACTACATCCATAACTATCGGTTTCCTCATTAGCAGGGAGGTGTTTCTGCAATCAAATTGTGTGCATCGCCCTCGTGCCGCAATTTTAGCAAACACAGAAAGGGGCCAAAATTTGACACCAAAAGTCGTCTGGCACACTGCTTAGGATTTCAACAACTTTAATAACTTATTTCTAGCCTACAAACATCATGTTACTACTAATGTGAAAACAAGACAAAAAAATATGACTATTCTTGCTCATTTTAGGACAATTGTCAAATAATTGTAACATTCATTACTGACTTAAATTGTTTACAACATCATGGCTACGCTGTTGGCATCACCTTTTACAGTGGATTTCCGCTTTTGTGGGCCTTTAACCATCTGTCTGACTTTGTTGTTCACACAGGAGAGAGACAGGACTATCATGGATCCTCTGGGGAGCCTCAACAACCTCATGATGCTGAAGAGGCAGAGAAGAGTCTCTCCACATCAGAACACCTCAAGAAACACCTGCAGAGACGAAGATCTCTCACATGGAAATCTTACTGCAAATCTTCATCGGAACTTAAAATACACCAGCGAGTACACACAGGAGAGAAATCTCACCACTGTTTTGATTGTGGGAAGAGTTACTTAAGATCAAAATCGGCCAAACCCTCCCCTAACCCGGACAACGGTGGGCCAATTGTGTGTCGCCCCATGGGCCTCCCGGTTTCGGCCGGCTGCAACAGAGCTTGGACTCGAACCCAGAATCTCTAATGGCACAGCTTAGGCCACTTGCTCACCATTTTTGCTCCAGGCAGATATACTACATCCATAACTAGCGGTTTCTGCATTAGCAGGGAGGTGTTTCTGCAATCAAATTGTGTGTGCATCGCCCTTGTCGCAATTTTAGCAAACACAGAAAAAGGTGCTTATATTTGAGAACAAAAGTGGCCTGGCACACTGCTTAGGAGTTCAACACCTTTTACTTATTTCTAGTTACTACTAATGTGAAAACAAGACTAAATATGACTATTGTTGCTCACTTGACTGTCTTAAGACAATTGTCAAGTAATTTTAACATTCATTACAGACGTCAATTGTTGTACAGTATCATGGCTACGCTGTTGGCATCACCTTTTTCAGTGGATTTCTGCTGTTGTGAGCCTTTAACTATCTGTCTGACTTGTTCACACAGGAGAGAGACGTGACTATCATGGATCCTCTGGGG
The DNA here is from genome assembly GCF_965601325.2 of Salmo salar. NCBI lineage: Eukaryota > Metazoa > Chordata > Actinopteri > Salmoniformes > Salmonidae > Salmo > Salmo salar. Next base: position 1,313,833 of record NW_027675317.1, on the reverse strand, counting down.
AGTCTCAACATCATGATGCTAACAAGTCAGAGAAGAGTCTGTCCAGATTCTATCACCTCAAGAAACACCAGCAGAGACCCACAGGGAAGAAATCTATCTGCTGCTCTGATTGTGGAAAACATTGCAAATCTTCATCAGAACTTAAAATACACCAGCGAACACACACAGGAGAGAAATCTCACCACTGTTTTGATTGTGGGAAGAGTTACTTAAGATTAAAAGCACTAAAAGTACACCTGAGAATTCACACTGGAGAGAAACCTTACAGCTGTGATCAATGTGGGAAGAGTTTTACTACATTTAGCTATCTGACTATACACCAGAGAACACATACAGGAGAGAAATCGTACAGCTGTACTGAATGTGGGAAGAGTTTTACTCAGTCAAGCAACCTGTTATCACACCAGAGGATACACACAGGAGAGAAATCTTTTAGTTGTAATCAATGTGTGAAAAGTTTTATTTCATCTAGTTATCTGACTGTACACCAGAGAACACACACAGGAGAGAAACCTTATAGCTGTGATCAATGTGGGAAGACTTATATTTCATCTTGCCATCTGACTAGACACCAGCGAATACACACAGGAGAGAAACCTTATAGCTGTAATCAATGTGGGAAGAGTTTTACTCGGTCAGACAACCTGATATTACACCAGAGAACACACACAGGAGAGAAACCTTATAGCTGTGATCAATGTGGGAAGAGTTTTACTACATCTGGCTCTCTGACTCTACACCAGAGAACACACACAGGAGAGAAATCATAGCTGTGATCAGTGTGACAAGAGATTCTCCGATAAGACATCTGATCAAACATCAGAAAATACATGAAGGAGTTGTTTCATGATATCAATGAAATCTCACAATGTAGAATGTTTAACATTGTAGAAGGAGTATTTTAATAATGTCACAATGTAGAACCCTAAACGTTTGTCCCCTGTTCTATTGATTTCAACATGATATGGATATTAGCCTCAGGGGGGAAATCCAGGCTCTGAAATGGAAGAGTTACTATTTATGAGATTTAATAAAAAGTGACTAACAAAAAAAGAGTTGTGTTACACTTACCATGTTGGTGACCCACTGGAATCAAAATGTATCTGGCTGTTTTCTACAAATTGTCCTCTAACCAGTGATGTACACATTATTCCCAGATTCTGTGTGGTTTTTGAGCTGTTCGTTTTAACAGGACATGCAACCTCATCTCCCTCCTGTCGTACAATTGATTTCAACATGATATCGATGAGTTATGACAAATAAGTGTTGTGTTCCTTTGTTTACCGACCCCTAAATTTAACTGCATCACTTCAAAATGTAGCTGACTGTCTTCTGCAGGTTGTCCTCTAACCAGTGAGGTGAAAGATATCTCCATTTCCAAGTGTTTTTTTTTTTTGTGTTAGTTTCAGGAGCAGATTCAACCTGATTTCCCCCCAAATGGATATTAGATTTGTGTTTAGCTAGTGCGTTGCTATGGATCTTTATTTATTTTGACTGCACGTTTTTCCGTATTGGAGATACATTTTGTTTGGGCTCGTTCCAAGGGGACAAGAGTTCTAGAAGCTAGTGAGTTTTAGGAAGACGAGAGTTCTAGAAGCTAGTGAGTTTTAGGAAGACGAGAGTTCTAGAAGCTAGTGAGTTTTAGGAAGAGGAGAGTTCTAGAAGCTAGTGAGTTTTAGGAAGATGAGTGTTCTAGAAGCTAGTGAGTTTTAGGATTCTATAGAAAGAAAAAGGAGAAACAAATAATCCTATTGTATATTATTATTTAGAAATACGTGTTTTTTTCTTGTTTTTAATTGTTGACAGCCAGTAGACACCATGTTTATATTGTAGAAGGTGAAGCATTGTAGTTGATTATAATGTGAAATGGAAGTTGTTTTCTGTTGGTGGTGAGCAAACTTTTCCAACAAAAATATAGGATATATTTGTTGTCTTAAAGGGGAAGGTGTTACAGGCTTTGGTTTTTCCATTTATGTTTTGAGGTTGGACTTTAGCACGTCTAGCTCGTTAGCACGTCTAGCTCGTTAGCACGTCTAGCTCGTTAGCCCGTCTCGCTCGTTAGCACGTCTAGCTCGTTAGCACGTCTCGCTCGTTAGCCCGTCTAGCTCGTCAGCCCGTCTAGCTCCGTCAGCACGTCTAGCTCCGTCAGCACGTCTAGCCCGTTAGCACGTCTAGCTCGTTAGCCCGTCTAGCTCGTTAGCACGTAGGACGCACTGATTGGTGTCACCTCGTTAGTCAGTATGTGTTACACCTGTGCTGGCTTGTCCATCTCGTTAGTGGGAAGGTGTTTCACCTGAGCTGGTCCAGGTTCTATTTAAGAGTGTCTGGCCCAGTGCTCCAGTTGTCTTGATACATGTGGAGAGTCAACACCTTTAGTTGCTCCACCTTTTTGGTTTGCTTCCTGTCTTTAAGTTTGGTGTGGGTTTTTCTTTTGTTTTCCTCTTCTTGGGCAGATTTAGTGGGTCTCATGGTGGGTGTCTTTTAGGTCCCAGTTGTTGTTACTAGTCAACTTCCAGTGGACACCCCCATAGTGTCTTTCAGAGCCCCTCCTAAAAAGAAGTTATATTTTGGGTTGGATGTTGCATCATATTGTTGATATTTTAATCAATGGCATTTCCTTACAATGCTCATTAGTCTTTCAGTTGTTATTATTGTTTTTTATCCTCATATTTGTGTACTAAATATTTCTGATTATTTTCATAGTTTTTTCCTGTGAAGCCATTGTGTTGCATCCATGTCTGACGTGCTATATAAATAAAGCTTGATTTGATTTGAACATATTGTAAAACAAATTAACCCAATGACTGACCAATCAACAAACTCTTGGTCCACCTTAGTATGAAAAACTGTATCAATCCCACGTTTCCAGCCTGCTGAAGGCGTGGTGGAGTGGTAAACACCACCCCCGGCTCTACGAGGGGCTTGAGGTGGTCTCCCACAGCTCTGCTTATGTCATGTTCTGTGGCCTTGCTGTTCCATTTATTGACTGTCCCTGCAACACAGAAACACATTTAGTCATATTATATAAAACACTCAATGTAATGGATATGGAGCATCTATGGCCTCAGTTACACCTGGCACCTAAATGTGACTTCTGTCATCCGATCACTCCAAGCTGCAAATATCCTTATTCATGTCACTGTTTGAGGGGAATGTAGAACGTTTACATTCTGTCAGAATGTGTTATTGTTAGACGTCAGGGATCCTATGGAAGGAGAAGGGCCACAGTCTGGAACAAGTCAACAGGACAGCCGTGAGGTGGGGAGGAGAAGGACCACAGTCTGGAACAAGTCAACAGGACAGCCGTGAGGTGGGGAGGAGAAGGGCCACAGTCTGGAACAAGTCAACAGGACAGCCGTGAGGTGGGGAGGAGAAGGACCACAGTCTGGAACAAGTCAACAGGACAGCCGTGAGGTGGGGAGGAGAAGGGCCACAGTCTGGAACAAGTCAACAGGACAGCCGTGAGGTGGGGAGGAGAAGGACCACAGTCTGGAACAAGTCAACAGGACAGCCGTGAGGTGGGGAGGAGAAGGACCACAGTCTGGAACAAGTCAACAGGACAGCCGTGAGGTGGGGAGGAGAAGGACCACAGTCTGGAACAAGTCAACAGGACAGCCGTGAGGTGGGGAGGAGAAGGACCACAGTCTGGAACAAGTCAACAGGACAGCCGTGAGGTGGGGAGGAGAAGGACCACAGTCTGGAACAAGTCAACAGGACAGCCGTGAGGTGGGGAGGAGAAGGACCACAGTCTGGAACAAGTCAACAGGACAGCCGTGAGGTGGGGAGGAGAAGGGCCACAGTCTGGAACAAGTCAACAGGACAGCCGTGAGGTGGGGAGGAGAAGGGCCACAGTCTGGAACAAGTCAACAGGACAGCCGTGAGGTGGGGAGGAGAAGGACCACAGTCTGGAACAAGTCAACAGGACAGCCGTGAGGTGGGGAGGAGAAGGACCACAGTCTGGAACAAGTCAACAGGACAGCCGTGAGGTGGGGAGGAGTGAGGAATTTAGGCTGAGGTCAGGTCAGGTCAAGTGAGGAAGAACTCATGTGACTAAAGTTCTGCCTAGCAACAGAGGTGTAATTCAACATCAGTTCACCGTCTCACCTCATACTGTATTGGAGCTGCAGCAGCTTCTACTAACGTTAGCTTCGTTAACTAACTAACTAAGGACGGTGACCTGTCCAGACCAGATGTTACAACGAACTGAATCGTCAATGGAGGTCTTCCTCTTTATATAGCCTGCTACAGCATGCAATACTATTAACTCACAAGGGGGCATAACGTTACATGTACAATACTATCCCATTTTGGAAACGTTACATGTACAATATTATCCCATTTTGGAAACGTTACATGGACAATACTATCCCATTTTGGAAACGTTACATGTACAATACTATACCATTTTGTAAACGTTACATGGACAATACTATCCCATTTTGGAAACGTTACATGTACAATACTATCCCATTTTGGAAACGTTACATGTACAACACTATCCCATTTTGGAAACGTTACATGTACAATACTATCCCATTTTGGAAACGTTACATGTACAATACTATCCCATTTTGGAAACGTTACATGTACAATACTATCCCATTTTGGAAACGTTACATGTACAATACTATCCGATTTTGGAAACGTTACATGTACAATACTATACCATTTTGGAAACGTTACATGGACAATACTATCCCATTTTGGAAACGTTACATGTACAATACTATCCCATTTTGGAAACGTTACATGTACAATACTATCCGATTTTGGAAACGTTACATGTACAATACTATACCATTTTGGAAACGTTACATGGACAATACTATCCCATTTTGGAAACGTTACATGTACAATACTATCCCATTTTGGAAACGTTACATGTACAATACTATCCCATCTTGGAAACGTTACATGGACAATACTATCCCATTTTGGAAACGTTACATGTACAATACTATCCCATTTTGGAAACGTTACATGTACAATACTATCCCATCTTGGAAACGTTACATGGACAATACTATCCCATTTTGGAAACGTTACATGTACAATACTATCCCATTTTGGAAACGTTACATGTACAATACTATCCCATTTTGGAAACGTTACATGTCCGCCCCCTTGTGGAGGGAAATTGTGTGGGGGCGAAGGCCCATATAAATAACTTAACTGTCTGAGCTAGGCTGTGTGGGGGCGAAGGCCCATATAAATAACTTAACTGTCTGAGCTAGGCTGTGTGGGGGCGAAGGCCCATATAAATAACTTAACTGGCTGAGCTAGGCTGTGTGGGGGGCGAAGGCCCATATAAATAACTTAACTGTCTGAGCTAGGCTGTGTGGGGGCGAAGGCCCATATAAATAACTTAACTGTCTGAGCTAGGCTGTGTGGGGGCGAAGGCCCATATAAATAACTTAACTGGCTGAGCTGGGCTGTGTGGGGGCGAAGGCCCATATAAATAACTTAACTGGCTGAGCTAGGCTGTGTGGGGGTGAAGGCCCATATAAATAATGTAACTGGCTGAGCTAGGCTGTGTGGGGGCGAAGGCCCATATAAATAACTTAACTGTCTGAGCTAGGCTGTGTGGGGGCGAAGGCCCATATAAATAACTTAACTGGCTGAGCTAGGCTGTGTGGGGGCAAAGGCCCATATAAATAACTTAACTGTCTGAGCTAGGCTGTGGGGGGGGCGAAGGCCCATATAAATAACTTAACTGGCTGAGCTAGGCTGTGTGGGGGCGAAGGCCCATATAAATAACTTAACTGTCTGAGCTAGGCTGTGTGGGGGCGACGGCCCATATAAATAATGTAACTGGCTGAGCTAGGCTATGTGGCTTAACAGCATCTTTCACAAGACAACAACATGGCCTAATAAAAGAGGAATTTGTATTTATTTATTAGGCCGACTTACAACTGCAACATGGCCAAAAAGGCAGCATCCTACATAAAACAATAATTTAAAGAAAAACAGGTGATGTCTGTGTCTGAGTGTCTGTAGCCCTGTATCAGGAGTCTGGGATAACCTGAGTGTCTGTAGCCCTGTACCAGAGTGACCATAGTAACCTGAGTGTCTGTAGCCCTGTACCAGAGTGACCAGAGTAACCTGAGTGTCTGTAGCCCTGTATCAGAGTGACCATAGTAACCTGAGTGTCTGTAGCCCTGTATCAGAGTGACCAGAGTAACCTGAGTGTCTGTAGCCCTGTACCAGAGTGACCATAGTAACCTGAGTGTCTGTAGCCCTGTACCAGAGTGACCAGAGTAACCTGAGTGTCTGTAGCCCTGTATCATAGTGACCAGAGTAACCTGAGTGTCTGTAGCCCTGTATCAGAGTGACCAGAGTAACCTGAGTGTCTGTAGCCCTGTACCAGAGTGACCAGAGTAACCTGAGTGTCTGTAGCCCTGTACCAGAGTGACCAGAGTAACCTGAGTGTCTGTAGCCCTGTACCAGAGTGACCAGAGTAACCTGAGTGTCGAGGAACCTCCGTTGTTGCTGGACTTCTTCCGGGAACTAAGGAATTACAACTGAAAACGATGGTGACAAGTTTGGATGCGACAACAGTTAAAAAGGTTAAGTTGTGTTGATGTTTGGCTCTGAATATGTCTCGAAATAATGTATTATAATAAAATAACATACTAATAATGAATAACGAAGACAATGATGGTTTTCTGTGAATATCTTCCATAACGTTACTATAGTTAATGAACGTAAATATTAGAAAGCCGGGTTTGACCGTCGGCGTTGTATGAGCTACAGTACAGTACCGTTAGCTAGCTAGCTAACATTATGTCCTAACTAGGCACAACTAGGTTTGGATTATTTCCTCAACTATATTCTTTCCCATATATTGTATATCGTTTCCATAAAGACAACATGGCTTTACACTCATTAACGTAAGTTTCCAATCTGGAGCAGTTCTCATTTTTGTGATAATGAACTAGCTAACGTTAGCTTCGTTAACTAACTAACTAACTAACTAACTAACTAAGGACGGTGACCTGTCCAGACCAGATGTTACAACAAACTGAATCGTCAATGGAGGTCTTCCTGTTTATATAGGCTGCTACAGCATGCAATACTATTAACTCACAAGGGGGCATAACGTGACATGGACAATACTATCCCATTTTGGAAACGTTACATGTACAATACTATCCCATTTTGGAAACGTTACATGTACAATACTATCCCATTTTGGAAACGTTACATGGACAACACTATCCCATTTAGGAAACGTTACATGTACAATACTATCCCATTTTGGAAACGTTACATGTACAATACTATCCCATTTGGGAAACGTTACATGTCCGCCCCCTTGTGGAGGGAAATTAATATCTTGATGGTAGCTGTAGATGGGATTCAAATGCATAATGGTATTAATACAGTGTCTAGACTACCTCATTTGTATAAATGCCCTTCAGAATCCAAACACAGTATTGCCACGCAGCAAAATGTTGAGTATAATCTTTCAAGTCAGCCTGTCACACAATGCTATTCTCAAACATAACTAATCAATTAGTTGTTTTTCAACAATATTTTAACCTGCAGGAATATTTTCACATTTCTATCTCATGGTTAGTTCCTAGGATAATGCAACTCATACATTTTTCATTACTTGTAAAATGGGGTACAGGTTTAAAATAATTACAGGTTTAGAATAAGTACAGGTTTAAAACAAGTTTCCATAAAGCCAACATGGCTTTACTCTCATTAACGTAAGTTTCCAATCTAGAGCAGTTCTCACTTTTGTGATAATGAACTAGCTAACGTTAACTAACTATTACAGGTTTAAATCAAGTATATGTTTAAAATAATTACAGGTGCACCTTACTAGCTTATACTATATCATAAATGGTCTTAACTAGTAAACACAGATTCTAGTTTTCATTCAGTTCACAGCTGGCTGGGCCCTGTTTACACCTCCAAGGCCCCCCCCCCCCCCCCCCCCCCCCCCCCCCCCAGGAATACACACTCAGAGCCTACGAGGCTTTTCTAAAAACTCCACTTTGCGTGCTTCGCTCACATTCTTTTCTTTTTAACAACGTTCGAAATGTGGTATCCACTCGGCTCGCTGCCTCTGGAGATGTACTGATGTATATACTATACTGATGGTATCCACTCAGCTCACTGCCTCTCAGATCAAAGGTGGGACCATCTGCTCGTTCCTGAAGTGTGGTCTCCCTGAGATCCCAAGTTAGAGGGATCCCTGGTGCACCATTTACCCAGGTCACCAGGAGCGGTCACCAAGTGAAGATTCACATCCCCAAATGTGGTGATTAATTTCTTTAACATCAAATGAGGAGACAAACTTATCACACAAGTCAGAGTTATACTTAAACTAAATCTTTACTAACTTATTAATAAGGGAGCAGGTCAATACAACACGCAAATATAGGGTGAATCAATTGAGTGCTCTACGATAATGATGGCTGGTCGACGAATCACTCCCAGATGATTCGTTGAGAGATGAATCACCCCCAGATGACTCGTTGAGAACCACGATACAAAAGTACAAAGGTATTTTAAAGCCAAGATACACCCCTTTCAACCTACATGACAAACAACCGATGAATAGAATGGGTCACAAGCTTAAGATTTGTATGAAAGATGCTTCTAATTCTCAGCAGACAGTATCTGCTGTAAAAACAGTACTCTTTGTGTAGAGACCAGGGTCTGGCCCTGGGGTCATCTCTCCCTGGTACCATATAGAACAGAAACATTAACTCATGTTCTGGAATGCAGTCTCTTTAGGTTTAATCACCCAAAAGACATTGTAAATCTCCTGTCAGTGTTTTCTCCCAGAGGCCCATCCTCAGTAGAACACAGACATAATAGTTATAAGAACCCTCTATTCTGTTGCATAAAACAACCATTTGATGCAATAAAAGTATTATAACAAAGTTGCAGTTTTGCTCTCTCAGTGTCCACTGAAAGTTGACTAGTAACAACAACTGGGACCTAAAAGACACCCACCATGAGACCCACTAAATCTGCCCAAGAAGAGGAAAACAAAAGAAAAACCCACACCAAACTTAAAGACAGGAAGCAAACCAAAAAGGTGGAGCAACTAAAGGTGTTGACTCTCCACATGTATCAAGACAACTGGAGCACTGGGCCAGACACTCTTAAATAGAACCTGGACCAGCTCAGGTGAAACACCTTCCCACTAACGAGATGGACAAGCCAGCACAGGTGTAACACATACTGACTAACGAGGTGACACCAATCAGTGCGTCCTACGTGCTAACGAGCTAGACGTGCTGACGGAGCTAGACGTGCTAACGAGCTAGACGGGCTAACGAGCTAGACGGGCTAACGAGCTAGACGTGCTAACGAGCTAGACGGGCTAACGAGCTAGACGGGCTAACGAGCTAGACGGGCTAACGAGCTAGACCTGCTAACGAGCTAGACGTGCTAACGAGGTAGACGTGCTAACGAGGTAGACGTGCTAACGAGCTAGACGTGCTTAACGAGCTAGACGTGCTTAACGAGCTAGACGGGCTAACGAGCTAGACGTGCAAAAATCCAAACATCAAAACATATATGGAAAAATCAAAGACTGTAACACCGTAAGAGAATGCTCACCACCAACAGAAAATAACTTCTATTTCACATTATAATCAACTACAATGCTTCACCTTCACCAATATAAACATGGTGTCTACTGGCTGTCAACAATTAAAAACAAGAAAAAAACGTATTTTTTCCCCACTAGCTTCTAGAACTCTCGTCCCCTTGGAACGAGCCCGAACAAAACTCATCTTTAATACGGAAAAACGTGCAGTCAAAATAAGATCCATGGCAACTCACTGGCTAAACGCAAAACACAAATCTTTTTGACTGTCCAACCTTGAGACAATCAGAAACTAAATTGTCCTCGCCATGGACACAAGCACCAGAAACGCTGTTGTTTTGACAAGTAGCAATAAATCACTGATATCGATTAGGGGGGAAATCAGGTTGTACGTGCTGTTGAAACTAACAGAAACTAAAAAAAAACACATGGAAATGGGAGATATATTTTACCTCACTGATTAGAGGACAACCTGCAGAAGACAGTCAGCTACATTTTGGAGTGATGCATTTAAATGTAGGGGTCACTAAACAAAGGAACACAACACTTATTTGTCATAACTCATCGATATCATGCTAAAATCATTTGGGTGAGAGGAGGGAGATGAGGTTGCACGTCCTGTTAAACTAACAGCTCAAAAACCACACGGAATCTGGGAATAATGTGTACATCCCTGGTTAGAGGAGAATTTGTAGAAAACAGCTCGCTACATTTTGAAGTGTTGAATTGTGATTCAAGTGGGTCACCAACAAAACTATTTTTGTGTTCGTCACTTTTTGTTAAATCTCATAAATAGTACTCTTCCATTTCAGAGCCTGGATTTTCCCCCTGAGGCTAATATCCATATCATGCTGAAATCAATAGAACAGGGGACAAACGTTTAGGGTTCTACATTGTGACATCATTAAAATACTCCTTCTACAATGTTTAAACATTCTACATTGTGACATTATTTCATTGATATCATGAAACAACTCCTTCATGTAGTTTCTGATGTTTGATCAGATAACTTTTATCAGAGTATGTCTTCCCACATTGAGTACAGCTATAAGGATTATGTCCTGTGTGTGTTCTCTGGTGCAAAGTCAGCTGGCTAGATGTAGTAAAACTCTTCCCACATTGACTACAGTTATAAGGTTTCTCTCCTGTGTGTGTTCTCTGGTGTGTCGTCAGACATCCAGATGTACCAAAACTCTTCCCACATTGATCACATTTAAAATCTTTTCTCTCCTGTGTTCTCTGGTGTACTATCAGGCTGTTTAGCTGATTAAAACTCTTCCCACATTGATTACAGATTTCTCTCCTGTGTGTATTCTCTGATGTGATTTCAGGGTTTGTAGCCGAATAAAACTCTTCCCACATTGATCACAGCCATAAGGTTTCTCTCCTGTGTGTGTTCTCTGGTGTATAGTTAGATAGCTAGATGTAGAAAAACTCTTCCCACATTGACTACAGCTATAAGGTTTATCTCCTGTGTGTGTCCGTTGGTGTACTATCAGGCTGTTTAGCTGAGTAAAACTCTTCCCACATTGACTACAGCTATAAGGTTTCTCTCCTGTGTGTCCCCGCTGGTGTACTATCCGGTTGCTTAGCTGAGTAAAAACTCTTCCCACATTGATCACAGCCATAAGGTTTCTCTCCTGTGTGTATTCTCTGATGTGATTTCAGGGTTTGTAGCAGAATAAATCTCTTCCCACATTGATCACAGCCGTAAGGTTTCTCTCCTGTGTGTGTTCTCTGGTGTATTGTTAGATAGCTAGATGTAGTAAAACTCTTCCCACATTGATCACAGCTATAAGATTTCTCTCCTGTGTGAATTATTTTATGTATTTTAAGGTTTGATGAAGAGTTGAATCTCTTCCCACAGTCAGAGCAGCAGTGAGTTCTCTTCCCTGTGGGTCTCTGCTGGTGTTTATTGAGGTGTTCTGATCTGGAGAGACTCTTCTCTGCCTCGTCAGCATCATGATGTTGTTGAGGCTCCACAGAGGATCCACGAAAGTCCCGTCTCTCTCCTGTGTGAACAACAAAGTCAGACAGATGGTTAAAGGCCCACAACAGCAGAAATCCACTATTTATTTGAGGTAAAGGGTGATGTCCAGAGCGTACCCATGAAACTGTACAACAATTGTCATCTGTTAAATTTGAAAATTAAGACAGTCAAGATAGCAACAATAGTCATATTTAGTCTTGTTTTCACATTAGTAGTAACATTGATGATTGTAGGCTAGAAATAAGTTATTCAAGTTGTTGAAACTCTAAGCAGTGTGCCAGACAACTTTTGGTCTCCAATATAGGCCCCTTTCTGTGTTTGCTAAAATTGCAGCACGAGAGCAATGCACACACAATTTGATTGTAGAAACTCCTCCCTGCTAACGAGGAAACCACTAGTTATGGATGTAGTATATCTGGTAATGAGGGAACCACTAGTTATGGATGTAGTATATCTGGTAATGAGGAAACCACTAGTTATGGATGTAGTATATCTGGTAATGAGGAAACCACTAGTTATGGATGTAGTATATCTGGTAATGAGGAAACCACTAGTTATGGATGTAGTATATCTGGTAATGAGGAAACCACTAGTTATGGATGTAGTATATCTGCTAATGAGGAAACCACTAGTTATGGATGTAGTATATCTGGTAATGAGGAAACCACTAGTTATGGATGTAGTATATCTGCTAATGAGGAAACCACTAGTTATGGATGTAGTATATCTGGTAATGAGGAAACCACTAGTTATGGATGTAGTATATCTGCTAATGAGGAAACCACTAGTTATGGATGTAGTATATCTGGTAATGAGGAAACCACTAGTTATGGATGTAGTATATCTGCTAATGAGGAAACCACTAGTTATGGATGTAGTATATCTGGTAATGAGGAAACCACTAGTTATGGATGTAGTATATCTGCTAATGAGGAAACCACTAGTTTATGGATGTAGTATATCTGCTAATGAGGAAACCACTAGTTATGGATGTAGTATATCTGCTAATGAGGAAACCACTAGTTATGGATGTAGTATATCTGCTAATGAGGAAACCACTAGTTATGGATGTAGTATATCTGGTAATGAGGAAACCAATAGTTATGGATGTAGTATATCTGGTAATGAGGAAACCACTAGTTATGGATGTAGTATATCTGCTAATGAGGAAACCACTAGTTATGGATTGTAGTATATCTGGTAATGAGGAAACCACTAGTTATGGATGTAGTATATCTGGTAATGAGGAAACCACTAGTTATGGATGTAGTATATCTGGTAATGAGGAAACCACTAGTTATGGATGTAGTATATCTGGTAATGAGGAAACCACTAGTTATGGATGTAGTATATCTGCTAATGAGGAAACCACTAGTTATGGATGTAGTATATCTGGTAATGAGGAAACCACTAGTTATGGATGTAGTATATCTGCTAATGAGGAAAACCACTAGTTATGGATGTAGTATATCTGCTAATGAGGAAACCACTAGTTATGGATGTAGTATATCTGGTAATGAGGAAACCACTAGTTATGGATGTAGTATATCTGCTAATGAGGAAACCACTAGTTATGGATGTAGTATATCTGCTAATGAGGAAACCACTAGTTATGGATGTAGTATATCTGGTAATGAGGAAACCACTAGTTATGGATGTAGTATATCTGGTAATGAGGAAACCACTAGTTATGGATGTAGTATATCTGGTAATGAGGAAACCACTAGTTATGGATGTAGTATATCTGGTAATGAGGAAACCACTAGTTATGGATGTAGTATATCTGGTAATGAGGAAACCACTAGTTATGGATGTAGTATATCTGGTAATGAGGAAACCACTAGTTATGGATGTAGTATATCTGCTAATGAGGAAAACCACTAGTTATGGATGTAGTATATCTGGTAATGAGGAAACCACTAGTTATGGATGTAGTATATCTGCTAATGAGGAAACCACTAGTTATGGATGTAGTATATCTGCTAATGAGGAAACCACTAGTTATGGATGTAGTATATCTGGTAATGAGGAAACCAATAGTTATGGATGTAGTATATCTGGTAATGAGGAAACCACTAGTTATGGATGTAGTATATCTGCTAATGAGGAAACCACTAGTTATGGATGTAGTATATCTGGTAATGAGGAAACCACTAGTTATGGATGTAGTATATCTGGTAATGAGGAAACCACTAGTTATGGATGTAGTATATCTGGTAATGAGGAAACCACTAGTTATGGATGTAGTATATCTGGTAATGAGGAAACCACTAGTTATGGATGTAGTATATCTGCTAATGAGGAAACCACTAGTTTTGGATGTAGTATATCTGGTAATGAGGAAACCACTAGTTATGGATGTAGTATATCTGGTAATGAGGAAACCACTAGTTATGGATGTAGTATATCTGGTAATGAGGAAACCACTAGTTATGGATGTAGTATATCTGGTAATGAGGAAACCACTAGTTATGGATGTAGTATATCTGGTAATGAGGAAACCACTAGTTATGGATGTAGTATATCTGGTAATGAGGAAACCACTAGTTATGGATGTAGTATATCTGATAATGAGGAAACCACTAGTTATGGATGTAGTATATCTGGTAATGAGGAAACCACTAGTTATTGATGTAGTATATCTGGTAATGAGGGAAACCACTAGTTATGGATGTAGTATATCTGGTAATGAGGAAACCACTAGTTATGGATGTAGTATATCTGCTAATGAGGAAACCACTAGTTATGGATGTAGTATATCTGCTAATGAGGAAACCACTAGTTATGGATGTAGTATATCTGGTAATGAGGAAACCACTAGTTATGGATGTAGTATATATGCCTGGAGCAAAAAATAGTGAGCAAAGATTTTAGTTTTCACAATGTATTCTGAATAATACAGCGCAAGATCAGGAGTGCTACTCAAGGAAACTCACATTAAGCTCTGTGTCTATTCACTACTTCACCACCATGGGGGAAAACTCAGGGGAGTTCTCATAGGCTGACAGTAAAAATAGCCTCCATTTACAGGTTGCTTATGAGTGCATTTCACATTAAATATGGATTATAATTGTAAGACTCGCTTGAATCACCTGCTTAATATGTTTGTGTTATTGTCGCATATCAACTGATTTATACTTAAAAAAACACTTCAACCAGTAAAATGCTCTTTGGCTAGCTTTAACATCAGCCTGACAATGAGGGTTTGTACACTAAGTGTTTAACAAATTGGCCCATAACTTCACCTAACAATAACATAGACCAACTGTAAGACCCATAACTTCACCTAACAACATAGACCTACTGTAGGACCCATAACTTCACCTAACAACAACATAGACCTACTTCACCTAAGACTATATATAATTTAAATATTTCAGGTGAAACATGGAAACTAAAATGTCTTTGTCATGACATTTCATAACCTGATCACCAGATAATTTTGTGAATAATCCCACTAGGCTACTCTGTAATGTGTTGTCATTCTAAATGTCCTGAATAAAGGAAAATAGCTCTGTGTGTTGTACAATAGCCTATCCATCAAGGAACAGTTCTCTACACATTATGAGCTAAGTATCTCCGTTTCCAAACGGACTAACAAGACCCTACTGTAAATCAAGCAGACAATAACCACATTATAAAACATCAATTTGTTAGGGATGTTGGATCCAACGTGGAGCACGGCATAACTGTCTTTACCAGAGTAATGAATGAAGAAGCACTTTGGTTGTTGTTGCATGTCGTGATGTTTGTCATGTGACTCGTCATTCAGAAAATGATTTCCTGGATCAGCTGATGATAGTTGAACATGTGACTGTAACTAAACAGCTACAGTATTAAGTATTATGTGTAATTATTGAAGAACGACGTTAATGACAGTATCTATTTGGGTGTTGTCAATAAAGTTAAGGTGACTCTCGGTTAGAACCATTGGATTTAGCAAACTCTGAAATTATTTAGGATTTCTGTGCCCATAAAAACTGTTTTGCCAGCGTAACATAAGGAGACACTAAATGTTACGTAGGTAGAGTGCATTTTCAGAGATCTGAATACAGAAAAACGTCCTAACAGGACAATAACCTAAACCACAAGGCCAAATCTACACTGGAGGAGCTTACCAAGATGACATTGAATGTTCCCTGAGTGGCCTAGTTACAGTTTGGACTTAAATCATCTTGAAAGTCAATGCAAGACTTGAAAACGGCTTTCTAGCAATGATCAACAACCAACTTGACAGAACAGGAAGGATTTTAAAAAGAATAATGAATATTCACATGAAGATCAGTCTCCTATTGGATGACATCACGACTTCCCATCAAGCCAACTCCTTGGAGGCCTTACTATGACATCACTAACTCCTTCTAGTTTGCAGTTGTTAAAAAAACACTATTTTGCTCAAAAACATTTATTTGTTTCCCATTAGTGTGTTTATACTTTACTGCATTTATATCACTTTTCAACAGGAAAAGTTAAAAAATCCCTGGAGGACGTCATGAACAATTCATACAGTAACAAAAACATATTTGAGTGTAGAATGCCCTTTTAAAAATCACACATTAGTTCAACAACTGCAGAGTTTGTGTCCCCTGTTTTATAAGATAGCACTCACTGTATTTACTGGTGTTAATCAGATCAATGTCCCTGTTTTATTAGATAGTACTCACTGTATTTACTGGTGTTAATCAGATCAAGGTCCCTGTTTTATTAGATAGTACTCACTGTATTTACTGGTGTTAATCAGATCAATGTCCCTGTTTTATTAGATAGTACTCACTGTATTTACTGGTGTTAATCAGATCAATGTCCCTGTTTTATTAGATAGTACTCACTGTATTTACTGGTGTTAATCAGATCAATGTCCCTGTTTTATAAGATAGTACTCACTGTATTTACTGGTGTTAATCAGATCAATGTCCCTGTTTTATGAGATAGTACTCACTGTATTTACTGGTGTTAATCAGATCAATGTCCCTGTTTTATTAGATAGTACTCACTGTATTTACTGGTGTTAATCAGATCAATGTCCCTGTTTTATTAGATAGTACTCACTGTATTTACTGGTGTTAACCAGATCAATGTCCCTGTTTTATTAGATAGTACTCACTGTATTTACTGGTGTTAATCAGATCAATGTTCCTGTTTTATTAGATAGTACTCACTGTATTTACTGGTATTAACCAGATCAATGTCCCTGTTTTATTAGATAGTACTCACTGTATTTACTGGTGTTAATCAGATCAATGTCCCTAGGTGTGATGATAGTTAATGGAGATGGAGGTTGTGTGTTCTAGTGGACAGGTGTGATGTAGTTAATGGAGATGGAGGTGTGTTCTAGTGGGTCTGGACAGGTGTGATGTAGTTAATGGAGATGGAGGTGTGTTCTAGTGGGTCTGGGCAGGTGTGATGTAGTTAATGGAGATGGAGATGTGTTCTAGTGGGTCTGGACAGGTGTGATGTAGTTAATGGAGATGGAGGTGTGTTCTAGTGGACAGGTGTGATGTAGTTAATGGAGATGGAGGTGTGTTCTAGTGGGTCTGGGCAGGTGTGATGTAGTTAATGGAGATGGAGATGTGTTCTAGTGGGACAGGGTGTGATGTAGTTAATGGAGATGGAGATGTGTTCTAGTGGGTCTGGACAGGTGTGATGTAGTTAATGGAGATGGAGGTGTGTTCTAGTGGACAGGTGTGATGTAGTTAATGGAGATGGAGATGTGTTCTAGTGGGACAGGTGTGATGTAGTTAATGGAGATGGAGATGTGTTCTAGTGGACAGGTGTGATGTAGTTAATGGAGATGGAGGTGTGTTCTAGTGGGACAGGTGTGATGTAGTTAATGGAGATGGAGGATGTGTTCTAGTGGACAGGTGTGATGTAGTTAATGGGAGATGGAGATGTGTTCTAGTGGACAGGTGTGATGTAGTTAATGGAGATGGAGATGTGTTCTAGTGGACAGGTGTGATGTAGTTAATGGAGATGGAGGTGTGTTCTAGTGGGTCTGGGCAGGTGTGATGTAGTTAATGGAGATGGAGGTGTGTTTCTAGTGGGTCTGGACAGGTGTGATGTAGTTAATGGAGATGGGGAGTGTGTTCTAGTGGACAGGTGTGATGTAGGTTAATGGAGATGGAGATGTGTTCTAGTGGACAGGTGTGATGTAGTTAATGGAGATGGAGGTGTGTTCTAGTGGACAGGTGTGATGTAGTTAATGGAGATGGAGATGTGTTCTAGTGGGTCTGGGCAGGTGTGATGTAGTTAATGGAGATGGAGGTGTGTTCTAGTGGGACAGGTGTGATGTAGTTAATGGAGATGGAGGTGTGTTCTAGTGGGTCTGGGCAGGTGTGATGTAGTTACATGGAGATGGAGATGTGTTCTAGTGGACAGGTGTGATGTAGTTAATGGAGATGGAAGGTGTGTTCTAGTGGGTCTGGGCAGGTGTGATGTAGTTAATGGAGATGGAGGTGTGTTCTAGTGGACAGGTGTGATGTAGTTAATGGAGATGGAGGTGTGTTCTAGTGGACAGGTGTGATGTAGTTAATGGAGATGGAGGTGTGTTCTAGTGGGTCTGGGCAGGTGTGATGTAGTTAATAGAGATGGAGGTGTGTTCTAGTGGGTCTGGACAGGTGTGATGTAGTTAATGGAGATGGAGGTGTGTTCTAGTGGACAGGTGTGATGTAGTTTAATGGAGATGGAGGTGTGTTCTAGTGGGACAGTTGTGATGTAGTTAATGGAGATGGAGATGTGTTCTAGTGGACAGGTGTGATGTAGTTAATGGAGATGGAGGTGTGTTCTAGTGGACAGTGTGTGATGTAGTTAATGGAGATGGAGGTGTGTTTCTAGTGGACAGGTGTGATGTAGTTAATGGAGATGGAGGTGTGTTCTAGTGGGTCTGGACAGGTTGTGGATGTAGTTAATGGAGATGGAGGTGTGTTCTAGTGGGTCTGGGCAGGGTGTGATGTAGTTAATGGAGATGGAGGGTGTGTTCTAGTGGGTCTGGACAGGTGTGATGTAGTTAATGGAGGATGGAGGTGTGTTCTAGTGGACAGGTGGTGATGTAGTTAATGGAGATGGAGGTGTGTTCTAGTGGGTCTGGGCAGGTGTGATGTAGTTAATGGAGATGGAGATGTGTTTCTAGTGGACAGGTGTGATGTAGTTAATGGAGATGTGTTCTAGTGGACAGGTGTGATGTAGTTAATGGAGATGGAGATGTGTTCTAGTGGACAGGTGTGATGTAGTTAATGGAGATGGGGGGTGTGTTCTAGTGGGTCTGGGCAGGTGTGATGTAGTTAATGGAGATGGAGATGTGTTTAACGTTTGCAAGCTTGAGCTAGATATCAACCTAGTGTGACCTTCCTGTTCCCGTCTCTCAAGTCAGTTGAGTCAACACAGGAAGGAGCAATGGATGGACAGTTCATTTATTTCCAAAGCTGCAATGATGGGACACACACAGTATGGATGAATGATCAGTAGTGATGGGATATAAATAGCACTCCCATAGCAATTCTCCATAAATCTGCCCTATAATATACTAACAAAAAACAATCAAGATGTCTGTCAAAGTTATTATGATCATATAGTGGATTTAACAGTTCCTAATAATTCCTAATTTACTATAATAAAATAAATACATAGTTTCCATGTGTGTAATCTCATATTCACTACATCAGAATAAACTGTCATCCATTTTAGTATCAAAATATATCAAATTAACCTGGAATATTACTCAACGTCCCCCTCTGGTGGTGAAGAAGTATAATCCACCTAAACTAACAGAACCGGGCTGATAAAACTGGCTGGTGTTCATGAGTTTATAAAACACATACTTTATACATGTCATAAATTACCTGCATTGATGAGACACACAGTGTGGATGAATGATCAGTAGTGACAGGATATAAATAGCACTCCTAAAGAAGATGCAGTGTGGATGAATGATCAGGATATAAATAGCACTCCTAAAGAAGATGCAGTGTGGATGAATGATCAGGATATAAATAGCACTCCTAAAGAAGATGCAGTGTGGATGAATGATCAGTAGTGACAGGATATAAATATCACTCCTAAAGAAGATGCAGTGTGGATGAATGATCAGGATATAAATAGCTCTCCTAAAGAAGATGCAGTGTGGATGAATGATCAGGATATAAATATCACTCCTAAAGAAGATGCAGGTGTGGATGAATGATCAGATTGATGATGTCAACAACTACAGACCAGTATCCCTTCTTTCTTTTCTCTCCAAAACTCTTGAACGTGCCGTCCTTGGCCAGCTCTCCTGCTATCTCTCTCAGAATGACCTTCTTGATCCTAATCAGTCAGGTTTCAAGACTGGGCATTCAACTGAGACTGCTCTTCTCTGTGTCACGGAGGCTCTCCGCACTGCTAAAGCTAACTCTCTCTCCTCTGCTCTCATCCTTCTAGACCTATCTGCTGCCTTTGATACCGTGAAACCATCAGATCCTCCTCTCCACCCTCTCCCGAGCTGGGCATCTCCGGCGCGGCGCACGCTTGGATTGCGTCCTACCTGACAGGTCCGCTCCTACCAGGTGGCGTGGCGAGGAATCTGTCTCCGCACCATGCGCTCTCACCACTGGTGGTCCCCCCAGGGCTCTGTTCTAGGCCCTCTCCTATTCTCGCCTATACACCAAGTCACTTGGCTCTGTCATATCCTCACATGGTCCCCTCTCCTATCATTGCTATGCAGACGACACACAATTAATCTTCTCCTTTCCCCCCTTCTGATAACCAGGCGGCGAATCGCATCTCTGCATGTCTGTCAGACATATCAGTGTGGATGACGGATCACCAGCTCAAGCTGAACCTCGGCAAGACGGAGCTGCTCTTCCTCCCGGGGAAGGGGGACTGCCCGCTTCCATGATCTCGCCATCACGGTTGACAACTCCCTTGTGTTCCCTCCTCCCCAGAGTGCTAAGAACCTTGGCGTGATCCTGGGACCAACACCCTGTCGTTCTCCACTAACATCAAGGCGGTGACCCGATCCTGTAGGTTCATGCTCTACAACATTCGCAGAGTACGACCCTGCCTCACACAGGAAGCGGCGCAGGTCCTAATCCAGGCACTTGTCATCTCCCCGTCTGGATTACTGCAAACTCGCTGTTGGCTGGGCTCCCTGCCTGTGCCATTAAACCCCCTACAAACTCATCCAGAACGGCCGCAGCCCGTCTGGTGTTCAACCTTCCCAAGTTCTCTCACGTCACCCCCGCTCCTCCGCTCTCTCCACTGGCTTCCAGTTGAAAGCTCGCAATCCGCTACAAGACCATGGTGATTGCCTACGGAGCTGTGAAGGGAACGGCACCCTCCATTACCTTCAGGCTCTGATCAGGCCCCTACACCCAAACATGGGCACTGCGTTCATCCACCACTGGCCTGCTGGCCCCCCCTACCTCTGAGGAAGCACAGTTTCCCCGCTCAGCCCAGTCAAAACTGTTCGCTGCTCTGGCACCCCCAATGGTGGGAACAAGCTCCCTCACGACGCCAGGGACAGCGGAGGTCAATCACCACCTTCCGGAGACACCTGAAAACCCCACCTCTTTAAGGAATACCCTAGGATAGGGATAAAGTAATCCTTCTAACCCCCCCCCCCCCCCCCCCCCCCCCCCTTAAAAAGATTTAGATGCACTATTGTAAAAGTGGGTTGTTCCCACTGGATATCATAAGGTGGAATGCACCATTTTGTAAGTCGCTCTGGATAAGAGCGTCTGCTAAATGACTTAAATGTAAATGTAATCAGGATATAAATAGCTCTCCTAAAGAAGATGCAGTGTGGATGAATGATCAGGATATAAATAGCACTCCTATAGAAGATGCAGTGTGGATGAATGATCAGTAGTGACAGGATATAAATAGCACTCCTGAAGAAGATGCATTTTCCAGTTTGCTACCAACTTGATAGAGGGAACTTTAGCATAAAACCCACATGGAAAACTGAGATTCGGCAAATAACATATAAAGAGAGGCCAAACCAACAACAGAAGTTACTAAAACATAAATTGCTAATTTATGATGTAAAAGGTGGATTTTATGATGTAATGTCAACTTTATACATTTGTATCCCAGGACCACTCAATTTCCAATTTCTCCAGAAATCTGCTGTGGGTTACCCAGAATCACATTGGGTTACCCAGAATAACATCCTTTATCACTGACTGTAATGTAAACACACGAGCAGCGATCTAAGGTACTGCATCTCAGTGCTAGAGGCGTCACTACAGACCCTGGTTCAAAACTAGGCTGTATCATAACAGGCCGTGATAGGGAGTCCCATAGGGCCAGCGCACAGTGGCCCAGCATCGTCTGGGTTAGGGTTTGGCCGGGGTTTGGCCGTCATTGTAAATAATAATTTGTCCTTAGCAGGCTTTCCTGGTTAAATAAAGGTTAAATACATTTTTTAAATGTAACTGCATTACACCGTTACACTGGCATACAAACTCGGTAGCATAGAGTTGATCATCCATATGACGTTAAGAAATAGTGCATTGTGGGTAGTTTAGAAGATTTCCATAAATAAGTGAATAAATATGTAATAACACAAAAACATAACTGTTTGTACTTATAGGTAACCATATCGTGACTACAACTAGGCTACTAAGTCTTTAACCACACTGTGTTGTTACACTGGTGAGTAAAAACTTATGCTTCCTACAATTAAACTTGTCTGAAACTAAAATAAACATTTTACTCTACTGCGTTACCCACTCCAGTCAGCAGATGGCGGTCTGGGAATTTAAGGCGATGCTGTT
Organism: Salmo salar; assembly: GCF_965601325.2. Lineage (NCBI taxonomy): Eukaryota > Metazoa > Chordata > Actinopteri > Salmoniformes > Salmonidae > Salmo > Salmo salar. The sequence continues at coordinate 1,291,518 of NW_027675317.1, read as the reverse complement.
GGTGTGACGTATAATCTAGTGGACGGAACGCTTCTTTCAACAGCAACAACAGTTATTCACAAGCAGGCTTTAATGTGCTGGGCTTTGTTGTATAAACACAACTTTTCACCTCATAAATGTTTTATTTGGAACAATGGGTCAATATTACATAGAAATAAGATGTTATTTAACCATAAATGGTTCTCGAAAAACATTGTTCTTGTCAGCCAATTGGTTAATAACAGTGGGAATCTATTTACACGGAGAGAATTTATGGAAATATACAACTTTGAGGTTTCAAGCAAGGAATATGACACTGTTATTAAAGCTATACCTAGTGGGATAAAAACTTTACTTCAGAATAATGCATATTTTGGAATATCTCCGATTGTAAGCGATATTCAGTTGAAGGGCATTGGTCTACTAGATACGAAATTCAACAATCGTTTAATAAGGGATATTTTCTACAGGAAGTCTATTCCCTCTGCGATATTTTGTTGGGCTTCATCGTTTGATGTAAACTGGCGCCGTGCTTGGCTCACTCCACACAGATTTATGGTGACCAATAAAGTAAAGGAGATCTCCTTTAAGATAATCCATAGATGCTATCCGTGTAATAGCTTGATCTCTAAATATATATTTGACGTTACCAGTGAATGCAGTTTTTGTGAACTAGAAACTGAATCTATTGAACACTTATTCTGTAATTGTTTATATAGTGAAGTGTTTTGGACTGATGTAAAACTATATCTTAGCCGCAAATTGCATACAACCATTGATATTACTAAGTTTGACATATTATTTTACTACACTGATTCCACAATTGAACGTGAGTATGTCATAAATCTCTTTCTTTTATTAGGAAAATCTTTCATCCACAAATCAAAATTTATGAAGAAAAAGCCCCTTTTCTTAATTTTTTTATCTGATTTGGAACAGTACGTAGAATCTTTAAAACGTATACAAAACAATATGTCAAAAAAATGTATTCGATATATGTCCTGTATTTGATTTGATATAATAGTTTTTTTTAATTTTTCCTCTAATTTCTTTGGATTCCCTCTGGCTGTTATGTTATGTTATGTTTATGTTTTGCATGTTACTATTATTTTACAGCTAGTTAAATAAAGATTTGTGCAATCTAAAAAAAAAAAAAAAAAATAATAATAAAAAATTAAAAAATTAAAAAAACCCTCTCTCCCTAGTTTCTGTCCACCATCTTTGATCCAGTTCAGTTCTGTGTAGGGATACCCCTCTCTCCTAGTATTTCTGTCCTCCATCTTTGATCCAGTTCAGTTCTGTGTAGGGATACCCCTCTCTCCTAGTATTTCTGTCCTCCATCTTTGATCCAGTTCAGTTCTGTGTAGGGATACCCCTCTCTCCTAGTATTTCTGTCCACCATCTTTGATCCAGTTCAGTTCTGTGTAGGGGTACCCCTCTCTCCTAGTATTTCTGTCCACCATCTTTGATCCAGTTCAGTTCTGTGTAGGGGTACCCCTCTCTCCTAGTATTTCTGTCCTCCATCTTTGATCCAGTTCAGTTCTGTGTAGGGATACCCCTCTCTCCTAGTATTTCTGTCCTCCATCTTTGATCCAGTTCAGTTCTGTGTAGGGATACCCCTCTCTCCTAGTATTTCTGTCCACCATCTTTGATCCAGTTCAGTTCTGTGTAGGGGTACCCCTCTCTCCTAGTATTTCTGTCCACCATCTTTGATCCAGTTCAGTTCTGTGTAGGGGTACCCCTCTCTCCTAGTATTTCTGTCCACCATCTTTGATCCAGTTCAGTTCTGTGTAGGGGTACCCCTCTCTCCTAGTATTTCTGTCCACCATCTTTGATCCAGTTCAGTTCTGTGTAGGGGTACCCCTCTCTCCTAGTATTTCTGTCCGCCATCTTTGATCCAGTTCATTTCTGTGTACATTTTACATTTTAGTCATTTAGCAGACGCTCTTATCCAGAGCGACTTACAGTAGTGAATGCATACATTTCATACATTTTTTATTAATTTTTTCTGTGCTGGCCCCCCGTGGGAATCAACCCACAACCCTGGTGTTGCAAACACCATGCTCTACCAACTGAGATACAGGGAAGGCCAAGTCAGGGGGGTACCCCTCTCTCCTAGTATTTCTGTCCTCCATCTTAGATCCAGTTCAGTTCTGTGTAGGGGTACCCCTCTCTCCTAGTATTTCTGTCCGCCATCTTAGATCCAGTTCAGTTCTGTGTAGGGGTACCCCTCTCTCCTAGTATTTCTGTCCGCCATCTTTGATCCAGTTCAGTTCTGTGTAGGGGTACCCCTCTCTCCTAGTATTGCTGAAGAAAGTCTAACAGTCACTAGTGCAGCAGCAGCCTCCCCTGGTCCTAGTGTCGACCCGGTAAGATGTTTAAGATGCGATGGAACGGTTGACGACAAAATATAAATCACAGAAAAAATATATTGACTGATATTGATTTATTTAGGGGGGGGGGGGGCTAATGAATATTTTAGGACCAGCAATGTTCCTTATTCCTACCCTTTAACTTTTTGTCTGACAAAATTAACATTTTACTCAACTGCGTTACCCACTCCAGTCAGCAGATGGCGGTCTGGGAATTTCAGGCGATGCTGTTGGTGTGACGTATAATGTAGTGGACGGAACGCTTCTTTCAACAGCAACAACAGTTAGTCAGACACCACGGTAGCTTGCTAGACAAAATAGCCGAACCGATAAAGCTCTTTAGACGCGTTAGTGTATATTAGCCACTGTGTTTTAAACCCACTTCTGTCGTCTAGTTACTTATCCGGTTTAATTTCATATTTACGGTGTTGTTGTTATTATTCAGCTAGCGGGCTGGTTAAGTTAGCATTAGCCTAGCTAGCTAACATCTCCGACCATGCGGTCACTGAGCTACTCTCCTGCTAATGAAGAGGACATCACAGTAAAACAAGAAGTAGAGGGTGAGGCCGTTACTGTGAAAGAAGAAAAAGACGCGTTCAGAGTGAAAGAGGAGGAGGATGTTACAGTAAAAGAAGAGGAGGATGCAGTTTATGGAGTGAAAGAGGAAGAGGGGGAGATGACTGTTACATCGATAGAGGAGGAAACTGGACATCTGGGCCCGGTTTCCCAAACGCATCTTAAGGCGTCCAATGGTTCTAACGGTGAACTTAGCCATAAGATGGTTTTGAGAAACCGTTCCCTGATTAACACTAGTAAGTACTGTCTTAAATACAGAGGCACAAACTCTGCAGTTGTTGAACTTATGTGTGGTGTTAAAGCGGAAATATTCAACAGCTACATCCATATTTAGACTTTTTAAAATTATTTATTTATAACCATTGATTCTTGAAGAATATAACACATGCCTCATGAGCTTAGTTCAACTGTTGTACCCCATCAGAACCCCCAAAGAAACTTTTTTTACTCCAATGTTTAGAAACAATGTAATCAAACACTGTATAGCCTCAACATGGTTAAAACTATAATGTTGACATCATGGATGGTCAGTCCTTGCATCCATAGGTCTGTCTATGAATTTGAGAGTAGTTACATTTCTCCAACCCCATAATCATCTTATAACCAAAACAGTGGTGGAATTACAGCTTTGTTATTGTATGAACTGCAGATTGGTTGATTGATTGTGTGGCTTTTTTAAAGGGGCAACCTAGTTTTAAAACAGAAACAAAATGGCTGCCCAGAGGCTTGGTTTGGTAAACAGCTGAGGGATGGGGAAAGGAGAAATGTAACCACTCTCAAATTCATAGGGACCTCGTCAAGAAGTTCAGACATCTTGGCGTAACAGTTATAAGGTGTTGGCTTGACAGTCACTGGACCCAGGTTTGAGTTCAGCTCAGGGCCTCCCCCTGAATTCACTACACTATGAATACAAGGACTGGCCATCCATGAGGTCATAATGATAGTTTAACCAGGTTTCTAGGCTATATAGTATATTCTAGAATTCATCCATGATGTTATAATGATAGTTTACCCTGTTTGGGATAGGGGGCAGTATTTTCACGTCCGGATAAAAAACGTACCCGATTTAATCTGGTTACTACTCCTGCCCAGAAACTAGAATATGCATATAATTAGTAGATTTGGATAGAAAACACTCTAAAGTTTCTAAAACTGTTTGAATGGTGTCTGTGAGTATAACAGAACTCATATGGCAGGCAAAAACCTGAGAAGATTCCATACAGGAAGGCCCTGTCTGATAATTTGTTGTCCTTCTGCATCTCTATCGACATTACAGCATCTGTGCTGTAACGTGACACTTTCTAAGGCTTCCATTTGCTCTCTAAAGCCACCAGAAAGTGGAATGGGGTGTCTGCTGTCTCTGGGCAAAGTACAGCAGCTCTGTTTGTGATCAGTCAGCCTGGGGACAGTGAGACTGAGATGCGCGTTCACGAGAATTCAATTTTTTTTTCTTTCAGCCTTTGAATGAATACAACGTTGCCCGGTTGTAATATTATCGCTATTTTACGAGAAAAGTAGCATAAAAATAGATTTTAAACAGCGTTTGATATGTCACAAAAACCAAAACCACAGCTAAATGCAGTACTAACCTTTGATAATCTTCATCAGATGACACTCCTAGGACATTATGTTATACAATACATGCATGTTTTGTTCAATCAAGTTCATATTTATATCAAAAACCAGCTTTTTACATTAGCATGTAAAAAGCCCATAGAGGTTAACCTCTATGGGCTAGGTGGGACGCTTGCGTCCCACCTACGTAACAGCCACTGGCAGCCTGTGGCGCGATTTTCAAAACGTTAAAAATCCTATTACTTCAATTTCTCAAACATATGACTATTTTACAGCTATTTAAAGACAAGACTCTCGTTAATCTAACCACACTGTCCGATTTCAAAAAGGCTTTACAATGAAAGCAAAACATTAGATTATGTCAGCAGAGTACCAAGCCAGAAATAATCAGACACCCATTTTTCAAGCCAGCATATAATGTCACCAAAACCCAGAAGACAGCTAAATGCAGCACTCACCTTTGATGATCTTCATCAGATGACAACCCTAGGACAATATGTTATACAATACATGCATGTTTTGTTCAATCAAGTTAATATTTATATCAAAAACCAGCTTTTTACATTAGCATGTGACGTTCAGAACTAGCATACCCCCCGCAAACTTCCGGGGAATTCGCTAACATTTTACTAAATTACTCACGATAAACGTTCACAAAAAGCATAACAATTATTTTAAGAATTATAGATACAGACCTCCTCTATGCACTCGATATGTCCGATTTTAAAATAGCTTTTTGGTGAAAGCACATTTTGCAATATTCTAAGTACATAGCCCAGGCATCACGGGCTCGCTATTTAGACACCCGGCAAGTTTAGCACTCACCATAATCATATTTACTATTATAAAAGTTTGATTACCTTTTGTTGTCTTCGTCAGAATGCACACCCAGGACTGCTACTTCAATAACAAATGTTGGTTTGGTCCAAAATAATCCATCGTTATATCCGAATAGCGGCGTTTTGTTCGTGCGTTCCAGACACTATCCGAAATAGTAAAGAAGTGTCGCGCGCATGGCGCAATTCGTGACAATAAAATTCTAAATATTCCATTACCGTACTTCGAAGCATGTCAACCGCTGTTTAAAATCAATTTTTACGACATTTTTCTCGTAGAAAAGCGATAATATTCCGACAGGGAATCTCCTTTTCGGCAAACAGAGGAAAAAATCCCAAAGGCGGGGGCGGTCGGGTCACGCGCCTAAGCCCAGTGTCCCTTGATCGGCCACTTGAGAAAGGCGATAATGTGTTTCAGCCTGGGGCTGGAATGACGACATTCTGTTTTTTCCCGGGCTCTGAGCGCCTATGGACGACGTGGGAAGTGTCACGTTAGAGCAGAGATCCTTAGTAAATGATAGAGATGGAAAAGAAGTTCAAGAAATGGTCAGACAGGCCACTTCCTGTAAAGGAATCTCTCAGGTTTTGACCTGAAGCTAGTGAGTTTTAGGAAGACGAGTGTTCTAGAAGCTAGTGAGTTTTAGGAAGACGAGTGTTCTAGAAGCTAGTGAGTTTTAGGAAGACGAGTGTTCTAGAAGCTAGTGAGTTTTAGGATTCTATAGACAGAAAAAGGAGAAAAAAATAGTACGATTGTATATTCTTATTTTTAATTGTTGAAAGCCAGTAGACACCATGTTTATATTGGTGAAGGTGAAGCATTGTAGTTGATTATGTGAAATGGAAGTTGTTTTCTTTTGGTGGTGAGCAAACTTTTCTCAGATACTGTTGCCCTCTTACATTCTGCATAGAAATTATCCCCAGCATCCTATCTGAATGTTTGGCTGTTCCTTTTCAGTTGAAAGATGGTGCAACAACAATAGAAACCAGAAAACGTATGTTTGTTTCCTTGTATTTTCTTCTACCAGATCTATTGTGTTATATTCTCCTACATTCAATTCACATTTCCACAAACTTCAGAGTGTTTCCTTTCAAATGAAACCAAGAAAATGCATATCCTTGCTACTGGGCCTGAGCTACAGACAGTTAGATTTGGGTATGTCTTCAGGCGGAAATTAAGAGAAGTGGGGGGGTAGCCCTAACAGGTTTAAGACTCATTTCCACAGTCACACAACTCTCATATCACAGTCACACAATGCTATTCCCAAACCTACCTAATCAATTAGTTGTTTTTCAACAATATTTTAACCTGCAGGAATATTTTCACATTTCTATCTAATGGTTTGTTCCTAGGATAATGCAACTCATACATTTACATCTTTCAATACTTCTAAAATGGTGTCCAGGTTTAAAAAAATTACAGGTGCACCGTACTATCTTATACTATACCATAAATGGTCTTAACTAGTAAACACAGATTCTAGTTTTCATCCAGTTCATAGATAGCTGACAGCCTCAGAGCCTACTGACTGGGCCCTGTTTACACCTCCACACAGGAATACACACTCAGAGCCTACTGACTGGGCCCTGTTTACACCTCCACACAGGAATACACACTCAGAGCCTCCTGACTGGGCCCTGTTTACACCTCCACACAGGAATACACACTCAGAGCCTCCTGACTGGGCCCTGTTTACACCTCCACACAGGAATACACACTCAGAGCCTACTGACTGGGCCCTGTTTACACCTCCACACAGGAATACACACTCAGAGCCTCCTGACTGGGCCCTGTTTACACCTCCACACAGGAATACACACTCAGAGCCTACTGACTGGGCCCTGTTTACACCTCCACACAGGAATACACACTCAGAGCCTTCTGACTGGGCCCTGTTTACACCTCCACACAGGAACACACACTCAGAGCCTCCTGACTGGGCCCTGTTTACACCTCCACACAGGAATACACACTCAGAGCCTACGAGGACTTTCTAAAAACTCCTCTTTGCGTGTTTCACTCACCTCTTTCTTTTTAAACTACGTTCAAGATGTGGTATATAAATATACTATACTGATGGTATCCACTATATATACTATACTGATGGTATCCACTATATATACTATACTGATGGTATCCACTATATATACTATACTGATGGTATCCACTATATATACTATACTGATGGTATCCACTATATATACTATACTGATGGTATCTGCTATATATACTATACTGATGGTATCCGCTATATATACTATACTGATGGTATCCACTATATATACTATACTGATGGTATCCACTATATATACTATACTGATGGTATCCACTATATATACTATACTGATGGTATCCACTATATATACTATACTGATGGTATCCACTATATATACTATACTGATGGTATCCACTATATATACTATACTGATGGTATCCACTATATATACTATACTGATGGTATCCACTATATATACTATACTGATGGTATCCACTATATATACTATACTGATGGTATCCACTATATATACTATACTGATGGTATCCACTATATATACTATACTGATGGTATCCACTATATATACTATACTGATGGTATCCACTATATATACTATACTGATGGTATCCACTATATATACTATACTGATGGTATCCACTCGGTTCGCTGCCTCTCAGATCAAAGGTGGGTCCATTTGCTCCGTTCCCGAAGTTTGGTCTCCCTGAGATCTCAAGTTAGAGGGATCCCTGGTGCACCATTTACCCAGGTCATCAGGAGCCAGGTCATTTACCCAGGTCGTCAGGTCATTTACCCAGGTCATCAGGAGCCAGGTCATTTACCCAGGTCATCAGGAGCCAGGTCATTTACCCAGGTCGTCAGGAGTCAGGTCATTTATCCAGGTCATCAGGAGCGGTCACCAAGTCTAGATTCACATCCCCGTCGTCAACTGTTGTTAATTTCTTTAATATCAAATGAGGAGACAAACTTATCATAGAAGTCAGAGTTAATCTTAAACTAAATCTTTATTCACTTATTAATAAGGGAGCAGGTCAATACAACACGCAAATATAGGGTGAATCAATTGAGTGTTCTACGATAATGATGGCTGGTCGACGAATCACCACCAGATGATTCGTTGAGAGATGAATCACCCCCAGATGATTCGTTGAGAGATGAATCACCACCAGATGATTCATTGAGAGATGAATCACCCCCAGATGATTCGTTGAGAGATGAACCACCCCCAGATGATTCGTTGAGAGATGAATCACCCCCAGATGATTCGTTGAGAGATGAATCACCACCAGATGATTCATTGAGAGATGAATCAACCCCAGATGATTCGTTGAGAGATGAATCACCCCCAGATGATTCGTTGAGAGCCATGAGACAAAAGTACAAAGGTCTTTTACAGCCAAGATGCACCCCTTTTAACCTACATGACCAACAACAGATGTATAGAACGGGTCACAAGGTTAAGATCTGTATGAAAGATACTTATAATTCTCAGCAGAGAGTATCTGCTGTAAAAACAGTACTCTTTGTGTAGAGACCAGGGTCTGGCCCTGGGGTCATCTCTCCCTGGTACCATATAGAACAGAAACATTAACTCATGTTCTGGAATGCAGTCTCTTTAGGTTTTATCACCCAAAAGACATTGTAAATCTCCTGTCAGTGTTTTCTCCCAGAGGCCCATCCTCAGTAGAACACACAGACACAATAGTTCTAAGAACCCTCTATTCTGTTGCATAAAACAACCATTTGATGCAATAAAAGTATTATAAACATAATCTTGCAGTTTTGCTCTCAGTGTCCACTGAAAGTTGACTAGTAACAACAACTGGGACCTAAAAGACACCCACCATGAGACCCACTAAATCTGCCCAAGAAGAGGAAAACGAAAGAAAAACCCACACCAAACTTAAAGACAGGAAGTAAACCAAAAAGGTGGAGCAACTAAAGGTGTTGACTCTCCACATGTATCAAGACAACTGGAGCACTGGGCCAGACACTCTTAAATAGAACCTGGACCAGCTCAGGTGAAACACCTTCCCACTAACGAGATGGACAAGCCAGCACAGGTGTAACACATACTGACTAACGAGGTGACACCAATCAGTGCGTCCTACGTGCTAACGAGCTAGACGGGCTAACGAGCTAGACGTGCTAACGAGCTAGACGTGCTAACGAGCTAGACGGGCTAACGAGCTAGACGTGCTAACGAGCTAGACGGGCTAAAGTCCAACCTTAAAACATAAATGGAAAAACCAAAGACTAACACCTTAATAGAATGCTCACCACCAACAGAAAACAACTTCCATTTCACATTATAATCAACTACAATGCTTCACCTTCACCAATATAAACATGGTGTCTACTGGCTGTCAACAATTAAAAAATAGAAAAAAATATAAATGTATAAAATTAGCTTCTGACTGTCGTCCTAAAACTCACTAGCTTCTAGAACTCTAGTCTTTCTAAAACTCACTAGCTTCTAGAACTCTCGTCCACTTGGAGCCCAAACAAAACTCATCTCCAAATCGGAAAAACATGCAGTCAAAATAAGATCCATAGCAACTCACTGGCTAAATGCAAAACACAATTTTCTTTGACTGCCCACCTTGAGACAATCAGAAACCAAGTTGTCCTCGCCATGGACACAAGCACCAAAAACACTGTTGTTTTGACAAGTAGCAATAAACTACTGATATTGATTAGGGGGGAAATCAGGTTGTACGTGCTGTTGAAACTTGACAACAAAATACAAACACATGGAAATGGGAGATATCTTTCACCTCACTGGTTAAAGGACAACCTGCAGAAGACAGTCAGCTACATTTTGGAGTGATTAATTTAAATTTAGGGGTCACTGAACAAAGGAACACAACACTTATTTTTCATAACTCATCGGTATCATGTTGAAATCATTTGGGTGAGAGGAGGGAGAGAGGAGGTTGCACATTCTGTTAAAACTAACACCTCAAAAACCACACGGAATCTGGGAATAATGTGTACATCAGTGGTTAGAAGACAATTTGTAGAAAACAGCTAGCTACATTTTGAAGTGTTGCATTTTGATTCCAGTGGGTCACCAATGTGGTAAGTGTAACACAGCTCTTTTTTTGTTAGTCACTTTTTGTTAAATCACATAAATAGTAACTCTTCCATTTCAGAGCCTGGATTTTCCCCCTGAGGCTAATATCCATATCATGTTGAAATCAATAGAACAGGGGACAAACGTTTAGGGTTCTACATTGTGACATCATTAAAATACTCCTACTACAATGTTTAAACATTCTACATTGTGACATTATTTCATTGATATCATGAAACAACTCCATGTATTTTCTGATGTTTGATCAGAGATCTTTTATCAGAGTATCTCTTGTCACATTGACCACAGCTATAAGGTTTCTCTCCTGTGTGTGTTCTCTTGTGTTGAGTCAGATGTCCAGATTGACCAAAACTCTTCCCACATTTACCACACCTATAAGGTTTCTCTCCTGTGTGTGTTCTCTGGTGCAATGTCAGATGTCCAGATTGACCAAAACTCTTCCAACATTTACCACAGCTATAAGGTTTCTCTACTGTGTGTATTCTCTGGTGTACTGTCAGATTATCAGATGTAGTAAAACTCTTCCCACATTGATCACAGCTATAAGGTTTCTCTCCTGTGTGTCTTCTCTGGTGTACAGTCAGAATGCTTGATGTAGTGAAACTCTTCCCACATTGATCACAGCTATAAGATTTCTCTCCTGTGTGTATTCTCTGGTGTACTGTCAGATGATCAGATGTAGTAAAACTCTTCCCACATTGATCACAGCTAAAAGGTTTCTCTCCAGTGTGTGTTCTCTGGTGTAAAGTCAGTTCTCCAGATTGACCAAAACTCTTCCCACATTGACCACATATATAAGGTTTCTCTCCTGTGTGTATTCTCTGGTGTAAAGTCAGTTCTCCAGATTGACCAAAACTCTTCCCACATTGATCACAGCTATAAGATTTCTCTCCTGTGTGTCTTCTCTGGTGTACAGTCAGAATGCTTGATGTAGTGAAACTCTTCCCACATTGATCACAGCTAAAAGGTTTCTCTCCTGTGTGTATTCTCTGGTGTAAAGTCAGTTCTCCAGATTGACCAAAACTCTTCCCACATTGACCACATATATAAGGTTTCTCTCCTGTGTGTCTTCTCTGGTGTACAGTCAAAATGCTTGATGTAGTGAAACTCTTCCCACATTGATCACAGCTATAAGGTTTCTCTCCTGTGTGTATTCTCTGGTGTACTGTCAGATGATTAGATGAAGTCAAACTCTTCCCACATTGATCACAGCTAAAAGGTTTCTCTCCAGTGTGTGTTCTCTGGTGTAAAATCAGCTTTCCAGACTGACCAAAACTCTTCCCACATTGATTACAGCTATAAGATTTCTCTCCTGTGTGGATTCTCTGATGCATTTTAATGCCTGATGGGGAGGTGAATCTCTTCCCACAGTCAGAGCAGCAGTGAGTTCTCTTCCCTGTGGATCTCTGCGGGTGTTTATTGAGGTGTTCTGATCTGGAGAGACTCTTCTCTGCCTCGTCAGCATCATGAGGTTGTTGAGGCTCCCCAGAGGATCCACGATAGTTAAGTATCTCTCCTGTGTGAACAACAAAGTCAGACAGATGATTAAAAGGCCCACAACAGCGGTAATCCACTGTAAAAGGTGATGCCAACAGCGGAGCCATGATGTTATACAACAATTGACATCTGTAATGAATGTTAAAATTATTTAACAATTGTCTTAAAATGAGCAAGAAGAGTCATATTTTGTCTTGTTTTCACATTCGTAGTGACATTGATGATTGTAGGCTAGAAATAAGATATTCATGTTGTTGAAACTCTAAGCAGTGTGCCAGACAACTTTTGTTTTCCAATATAGGCCCCTTTCTGTGTTTGCTAAAATTGCGGCACGAGGGCAATTTGATTGCGGAAACTCCTCCCTGCTAATGAGGAAACCGGTAGTTATGGATGTACTATATCTACCTGGAGCAAAAATAGTGAGCAAAGATTTTAGTTTTTCACAATGTATTCTGAATGTGAATGGTGGAAAACTCAGGGGATTAAGGAGTAGTGTATCTATAATTCTTTAAATAATTGTTATATATTTTGTCAAGGTTTATGATGAGTATTTCTGTAATATGTATGCTCATTGTGCTCATTTACCGGAAGTTTTGGAGGCAAAATATTTCTGAACATTACGCGCCAATGTAAAATGGGGTTTTTGGATATAAATATGAACTTGATCGAACAAAACATACATGTATTGTGTAACATGATGTCCTAGGAGTGTCATCTGATGAAGATCGTCAAAGGTTAGTGCTTCATTTTAGCTGTATTTCTGGTTTTTGTGACGCCTCTCCTTGCTAGGAAAATGGCTGTGTAGCTTTTCTTGTTAAGGTGGTGTCCTAACACAATCTAATGTTTTGCTTTCGCCGTAAAGCCTTTTTGAAATCGGACACTGTGGTTGGATTAAGGAGAATCTTATCTTTACAATGGTGTATAATACTTGTATGTGTGAGAAATTTTAATTATGAGATTTTTGTAGTTTTGAATTTGGCACCCTGGCTGTTGTCAAATCGAATCCCGGTAACGGGATCCGAGCGGGAAGGGGTCCTCAAGAGGTTAATTAACCTGTTAGGGCTAGGGGGCACTATTTTCACGACCGGGTGAAAATAATGTACCCGATTTAATCTGGTTACTACTCTTGCCCAGAAACTAGAATATGCATAGTATATTTGGATAGAAAACACTCTAGTTTCTAAAACTGTTTGAATGGTGTCTGTGAGTATAACATAACTCATATGGCAGGCCAAAACCTGAGAAGATTCCATACAGGAAGTGGCCTGTCTGACAATTTCTGGTGCTTCTTTTGCCTATCTATCGAAAATACTGTATCTCTGCTGTAACGTGACAATTTCTAAGGTTCCCATAGGCTCTCTGAAGACGCCAGAAAGTGGAATGGGATCTCTGCTGTCTCTGGGCAGGGTCCAGCAGCTCTGTTTGTGAGTGGTCAGCCTAGTGGCTCAGAGCCTGGAGATGCGCAGCCACGAGAGTACTCCATGTTTTTCTTCACCAGTTTGAATGAATACAATATCGTCCGGTTGGAATATTATCGCTATTTTACGAGGAAAATTGCATAAAAATTGATTTTAAATAGCGTTAGACATGCTTCTAAGTACGGTAAAGGAACATTTCAATTTTTTTTGTCGCGAAATGCTCCCGCGCGTCACCCTTCGGATAGTTACCTGAACGCACGAACAAAACAGAGCTATTTGAATATAACTATGGATTATTTGGGACCAAAACAACATTTGTTGTTGAAGTAGAAGTCCTGGGAGTGCATTCTGACGAAGAACAGCAAAGGTAATCCAATTTTTCTAATAGTAATTCTGAGTTTAGCCGTGATGGCCGAGCTATGTACTCAGAATATTGCAAAATGTGCTTTTGCCGAAAAGCTATTATAAAATCTGACACCGCGATTGCATAAAGGAGTTCTGTATCTATAATTCTTAAAATAATTGTTATGTATTTTGTCAAGGTTTATGAGTAATTTAGTAAATTCACCGGAAGTTTTCGGTGTGTATGCTAGTTCTGAACATCACATGCTAATGTAAAAAGCTGTTTTTTGATATAAATATGAACTTGATTGAACAAAACATGCATGTATTGTATAACAATGTCCTAGGAGTGTCATCTGATGAAGATCATCAAAGGTTAGTGCTGCATTTAGCTGTGGTTTTGTTTTTTTGTGATATATATGCTTGCTTTGAAAATGGCCGTGTGATTATTTCTGGCTGGGTACTCTCCTAACATAAGCAAAACATTAGATTTCTCTGTAAAGCCTTTTTGAAATCGAACAATGTGGTTGGATTAACGAGAGTCTTATCTTTCAAATGGTGTAAAATAGCCATATGTTTGAGAAAATTGAATTGTGGTATTGTAGTTGGTTTTGTATTTCGCGCGGTGCGATGCCATTGGCAGTCGGCTAGGGGTTCTGCAGGCGGAACGGGGTTCCGCTAGTGGAATGTCTGTCCATAAGAGGTTAATGAATAAATAAAAAATAAAATGAATAATGTTAATGAATAAATAAAAAAGTGTTTTATGACAAACCGTATTTTACAAATCCGTCAAGGCACCAACTTTGAGAAGGGTTTAAACAAAGGTTTCAAAACAATTCATGAATGTAACTGAATCTAGGTATGTTTCACCAACACTTTATAAGTGTTAAGCCAAGATGTCTTAACTTCTTGACGAGGTTGCTAGGTGTTGGGTTACGGTTGCTACAATAGCTTTCTCTATGAATTTAAGAGTGGTTACATTTCTCCTTCCCCCATCCATCAACTGTTTACCAAACCAAGTCACTGGGCAGCCATTTTGTTTCTGTTTTAAAACTAGGTCCCCCTTTAAAAAAGCCACACAATCAATCAACCAATCTGCAGTCCAAACAATAACAAAGCTGTAATTCCACCACTGTTTTGGTAATAAGATGATGATGGGTCTGGAGAAATGTAACTACTTTCAAATTCATAGACAGACCTATGGATGCAAGGACTGACCATCCATAATATCAACATTAAAGTTTTAACCATGTTGAGGCTATACAGTGTTGATTTACATTTCTAAACATTGGAGTAAAAAAAAGCTTATTTGGGGTTCTGATGGGGTACAACAGTTGAACTAAGCTCATGAGGCATGAGTTATATTCTTCAAGAATCAATGGCTATAAATAAATCATTTAAAAGTCCAAATATAGATGTAGCTATTGCAGATTTCCGCTTTAACACCACACATCAGTTCAACAACTGCAGAGTTTGTGCCTCTGTATTTAAGACAGTACTTACTAGTGTTAATCAGGGAACGGTTTCTCAAAACCATCTTATGGCTAAATTCATCATTAGAACCATTGGACGCCTTAAGATGCGTTTGGGAAACCGGGCCCAGATGTCCAGTTTCCTCCTCTATCGATGTAACAGTCATCTCCCCCTCTTCCTCTTTCACTCCATAAACTGCATCCTCCTCTTCTTTTACTGTAACATCCTCCTCCTCTTTCACTCTGAACGCGTCTTTTTCTTCTTTCACCCTCTACTTCTTGTTTTACTGTGATGTCATCTTCTTTAGCAGGAGGAGAGTAGCTCAGTGACCGCATGGTTGGGAATGTTAGCTAGCTAGGCTAATGCTAACTTAACCAGCCTGCTAGCTGAATAATAACAACAACACCGTAAATATGAAATTAAATCGGATAACTAACTAGACGACAGAAGAGGGTTTAAAACACAGTGGCTAATATACACTAACGCATCTAAAGAGCTTTATTGTTCGGCTATTTTGTCTAGCAAGCTAACGTGGTGTCTGACTAACTGTTGCTGCTGTTGAAAGAAGAGTTCCGTCCACTACATTATACGTCACACCAACAGCATCGCGTTAAATTCCCAGACCGCCATCTGCTGACTGGAGTGGGTAACGCAGTTGAGTAAAATGTATATTTTGTCAGACAAAAAGTTAAAGGGTAGGAATAAGGGACATCGCTGGTCCTAAAATATTCATTAGCCCCCCCTAAATAAATCAATATCAATCAATATATTTTTTCTGTGATTTTTTTTTTTCGTCAACCGTTCCATCGCATCTTAAACTCCTAGGACAGGGGGAGGCTGCTGCTGCACCAGTGACTGTTAGACTTTCTTCAGAAATACTAGGAGAGAGGGGTACCCCTACACAGAACTCAACTGGATCAAAGATGGAGGACAGAAATACTAGGAGAGAGGCGTAACCCTACACAGAACTGAACTGGATCAAAGATGGAGGACAGAAATACTAGGAGAGAGGGGTACCCCTACACAGAACTGAACTGGATCAAAGATGGAGGACAGAAATACTAGGAGAGAGGGGTACCCCTACACAGAACTGAACTGGATCAAAGATGGCGGACAGAAATACTAGGAGAGAGGGGTACCCCTACACAGAACTGAACTGGATCAAAGATGGCGGACAGAAATACTAGGAGAGAGGGGTACCCCTACACAGAACTGAACTGGATCAAAGATGGCGGACAGAAATACTAGGAGAGAGGGGTACCCCTACACAGAACTGAACTGGATCAAAGATGGCGGACAGAAATACTAGGAGAGAGGGGTACCCCTACACAGAACTGAACTGGATCAAAGATGGCGGACAGAAACACTAGGAGAGAGGGGTACCCCTACACAGAACTGAACTGGATCAAAGATGGCGGACACAAATACTAGGATGGAAGCAAATGTAAGGGATTATAACGTCATAACGAATCATGCAAAAACATGTACATTTGACAGAAATGTTAGTTAATGTAGAGACAAACGATTATGCTTTTTCTTATCTTAAAGTTTATTTACGAAAATCGCGATTTAGCAAGCTAGCTGACTAGCTAACATTAGCCAGCTAGCTGAATAGCTAACATTAGCCAGCTAGCTGACTAGCTAACATTAGCCAGCTAGCTGACTAGCTAACATTAGCCAGCTAACGGACTAGCTAACATTAACCAGCTAGCTGACTAGCTAACATTAGCCAGCTAGCTGACTGGCTAACATTAACAAGCTAGCTGACTAGCTAACAATAACCAGCTAGCTGACTAGCTAACATTAGCCAGCTAACGGACTAGCTAACATTAAACAGCTAGCTGACTAGCTAACATTAACCAGCTAGCTGACTAGCTAACATTAACCAGCTAGCTGACTAGCTAACATTAGCCAGCTAGCTGACTAGCTAACATTAACCAGCTAGCTGACTAGCTAACAATAACCAGCTAGCTGACTAGCTAACATTAACCAACTAGCTGACTAGCTAACATTAGCCAGCTAGCTGACTAGCTAACATTAACCAACTAGCTGACTAGCTAACATTAACCAACTAGCTGACTAGCTAACATTAGCCAACTAGCTGACTAGCTAACATTACCCAGCTAGCTAACATCAGCCAGCTAGCTGACTAGCTAACATTAGCCAGCTAGCTGACTAGCATTATGGGTGTTGTGACATGAGTATGTAATTGTCATTCTGGTTGTTTTTGGGACTCCTGAAACAACCTGCAATCCAGGCTGTCGTTTTGTGAAACAGTGAATGTATAGAATCTAGTTAGCTGAAGAATTTACTGAAAATTGAATGTACAATTGTGTTAGCTTGCCTTGCTGATATTTGCCATGCAGATAGATGAAATAACGTAGCTAGCTATGTTCTTGCTTATTGTGCAGTGGATGATTAAAATACCTGTATGCCTATGGATGTGTAGCTAGCTATCTAGCCGATCTGTGTATGGACCCAAACGTTTGGTATACATATTAGTTCAGAACCTATGAACCTCAGCTATCATAGCCAGTTGTATCAACTTCAAAACAGCCTGAATGACATTAATGAAGCCTATGGATTGAGTAGAATATAATATAACTTTGTGCCAAGGATGCAAGTCGTATATACATGTAGTTATTACCATGCATGAGATCCCCACATTGTAGCCTGTACATTTAATATATTCACTGATCATGTACTCTACCTTGGCAAATAAAGGTGCAGTTTAGGTATGAATGTCTTTGAGATTATTTTTCAGTCATATCCAATACCAGGAGTATCAAATTCCAGTCTTTGAATGACGCTGTGTCTGCATGTATGGATTACAATTATACACTTCAACAGTGTTTACCAATCTTGGTCCTGGGACATCAATGGTTACACATTGTAACTAATAGACTAGAAACAGGATTTAACTAGTTAATTCAAATATACAGAAATATAATGTTAAAAAACAGTACACTACACTTCCTATGCATCATGTAAATACTCTAACACTGGTTCATCTCAACATCTAATGCTCTTCATCTGCATTGATCTGATAAACACAGGATAGGTGGAGTATTTCATCACATTACACTTCATTTCAACCAGTAGAGAATGTGAAACACTTTATTGAATAAGCTCATTATCCAAGTCTTATGAATACAAGTTCAATCTGTACTTCAATGCACATCTGTTGTGCATTATAAAAACAGAGGAAGAAAGAGGAGGTGGTGAGAGAGGTGTAAAAGACAGAAAGGGAAAGAGGTAAGCACATAGGAGCAGGGAAGGCAGCACATGATTAATGAATCACAGTGCTACATAAATATTCTCTCAGTTCATCACAATTACATAATAGTATCTCTCGTCGACCCAAAGGTTCTTAAAAGCAGGTGAGGTGGCGATGATGGGACTGGGGGTTGGCCTCCTCTCACATCAAAACATATCTGCAGACGAGAGACAGATGGAGAGAGAGAGCATGTTTAAACCTTGTGTTTATATTTTTTATTCTAACATTGTTAGTCATCAATCAGGAGGTGAAATAAAAAACTGACCTGGGATCATTAACTCTGTGACTACTGCATCTCTATCTGTATTTCAATGTAAAGCATCTCTTTAATAATACTTCCTGTTGACCTGACCAAGTGACCTCTCACCTCTGATCATGCTGTGCCCTCTATGTAGCCAGTTCAGATGCAGGAGGGGTTCACCGACACAGCTGATATAACCTAGAGGATTTAGGGAGAAGAGGAGAGAGGGATGAAGTGAAGGAGAGAGACTGTTATTGAGAAAATAAGGTAGTTAAAGCGACAGTGTTCAACAGGAATCTGTGTGTGGCCTCACCTGGTGTCCACACCACACTAAGTGGCTGCGGAGTACTTTATGCTGAAAAACATGAACGGACACATGAGGACAAACAATATAGTGTTTGTTATAGAAATAATGAAGTGTCTTACTATTCTCCATGGTTGGCCCTCTTGCCTATTCTTTGAAGGTGGAAGGAGCCACAGTTATACACCTGAACCTGCTTACTGCACAACACAATCCATCAATCAGATTGATACATGTGTGTGTAGGTGTGGGTTATAGGGTGTCTAATTGTTCTACATTTTTTCAATATGGGTGATTTAAAATAGCCTGTTTTGTTTTTGCACAGACATCACACCCTTACCTAAACAGCACCCTCACCTGAGAAGTAGAAATCAAAGGGAGAGAAACTGAATTGAATAACTGCAGTTGACATAGCTCAGTAAATGGAAGAATACTCTTATTGCAATGTGAATGGCTCTTAAAAGAGCCTTTGGTTGTGCATAGTGACGTCTATGGTGTTGCCAGGGAACAGCACCCTCTTTGAAGAAGTAGGAGGTGAAGATCTCCTGCACACGGATTGCCTCTCTTGCTGCGTTGTTGGACCCCATCCTTGAAACATCCTGCAGAGCAGCAGACTCCTCCTCTGGCACACGGCGGCGAGCTGCAGATCCCCTCCTGGTCCTCGTGTCCATCCTCATGAAGTTACGCAGGACACAGGTAGCCTTCACACACCTGAATTCCTCCAGGAGGCAGTCCCAGATGACCCTGGTCACCCAACCTTGCAGTGCCCTACACGGTAACTGTAGGCAATCGTTTTGAAGGAATCTCCAGTTACAAGGTATCTGTAGGAATATGGAAGACAATGTAATTATTAGACTGTTACATCACCAGGTCATTGTGGATTACTAAAGTATAATATCCCTGATAACAAATCATGATAACATTGGATTGATAGATGCATGGGCACACATATGTACATGTGTAGCATGTGACAATAACAGGATCATATCAAGGATGGCATCACAAATGAATACATAAATACCACTTGAAGCTTGATAATGAGTTTGAATCATTTGAATCAGCTGTGCAGTGTGAAGGCAAAAACAAAAATGTGCCCCTCTTTGAGTCCCCAGGACTGAGAACCACTGCTCTTCATTGGGACCTCTTCATATGTAGACTGGCTTTCATAGAGCTCTTTATCTGAGGACAGAAAACCTCACAAGAAACAGACTTCATTATAGTCAAATTACACCACACGGAATATTATGTTACTATTATCTCCGTCCTCACTTCTAGGGACAGGAACTACACAAAAGTACCTGCCCTATCCAGAATAGCCTCCTCTCTCACTGACAGTTGGGGCTGCTATCCTTTCACCCTCCTCCATGGCTGTTAGCTAGCTACCTACAAATGCATGTGGAGTTTGTTTTTTACAGTGATAAATAGATAGCTGGTCAGATGTGAAGGAGGAGGTTGATCATCAGGAGTCAGATGTGAAGGAGGAGGTTGATCATCAGGAGTCAGATGTGAAGGAGGAGGTTGATCATCAGCAGTCAGATGTGAAGGAGGAGGTTGATCGTCAGGAGTCAGATGTGAAGGAGGAGGTTGATCATCAGGAGTCAGATGTGAAGGAGGAGGTTGATCATCAGTGAACCTCTAGGATTGTGGCTGAGCTGGCGTTTACACTTCCAGCTTGGTCATATATTTTGATACATTGAATGTTGATATTGTGAACCTATGTTATATATTTGTACCTCCTGTTTCAGGAAGTGATGTCACTAAGTACTGCCCCTATATATACAGTGCAGTCGGAAAGTATTCAGACCCCTTCACTTTTTCCACATTTTGCTCCGTTATTCGAAAATGAATTAAATCAATATTTTACCCTCAATCTACACACAATACCCCATAATGACATCACAATAGCCCATAATGACATCACAATAGCCCATAATGACATCACAATACCCCAGAATGACATCACAATACCCCATAATGACAAAGCAAAAACAGGTTTTTATAAATGTTTCAAATGTAACAAAAACATCAACTGAAATATCACATTTACATACAGTACCAGTCAAAAGTTTATACACATCTACTCATTCAATGGTTTTTCTTTATTTTTACTATTCTGTACATTGTAGAGTATTAGTGAAGACATCAAAACTATGAAATAACACATATGGAATCATGTAGTAAGCAAAAAAGGATTAAACAAATCAAAATGTATTTTATATTTGAGATATTTTAAAGCAGTCACCCTTTGCCTTGATGACAGCTTTGCACACTCTTGGCATTCTCTCAACCAGCTTCATGAGGTGGTCACCTGGAATTCATTTCAATTAACAGGTGTTAAATGTTAATTTGTGGAATTTCTTTCCATCTTAATGCATTTGAGCCAATCAGTTGTGTTGTGACAAGGTATGGGTTGCTCTCATGAGGACCGCCACAGGAAAGGAAGACCCAGAGTTCCCTCTGCTGCAGAAGATACGTTCATTAGAGTTAACTGCACCTCAGATTGCAGCCCAAATAAATGCTTCACAGAGTTCAAGTAACAGACACATCTCAACATCAACTGTTCAGAGGAGACTGTGTGTTCAGAGACTTCATGAATCAGGCCTTCATGGTTGAATTGCTGCATGCAACAAACACTGTTTACAAAAGCTTTGTTAAAGAACAAGAAGGCCCGCACACTGTTTACAAATGTATTGTTACACCATGTAGGAGCAGTATAGACCTAGTCTGTTCATTATATACATCTACATGATGTATTGTTACACCATGTAGCAGCAGTATAGACCTAGTCTGTTCATTATATACATCTACATGATGTATTGTTCCACCATGTAGGAGCAGTATAGACCTAGTCTGTTCATTATATACATCTACATGATGTATTGTTAGTCCATGTAGGAGCAGTATAGACCTAGTCTGTTCATTATATACATCTACATGATGTATTGTTACACCATGTAGGAGCAGTATAGACCTAGTCTGTTCATTATATACATCTACATGATGTATTGTTACACCATGTAGCAGCAGTATAGACCTAGTCTGTTCATTATATACATCTACATGATGTATTGTTACACCATGTAGGAGCAGTATAGACCTAGTCTGTTCATTATATACATCTACATGATGTATTGTTACACCATGTAGGAGCAGTATAGACCTAGTCTGTTCATTATATACATCTACATGATGTATTGTTACACCATGTAGGAGCAGTATAGACCTAGTCTGTTCATTATATACATCTACATGATGTATTGTTACACCATGTAGGAGCAGTATAGACCTAGTCTGTTCATTATATACATCTACATGATGTATTGTTACACCATGTAGGAGCAGTATAGACCTAGTCTGTTCATTATATACATCTACATGATGTATTGTTACACCATGTAGGAGCAGTATAGACCTAGGTCTGTTCATTATATATATCTACATGATGTATTGTTACACCACGTAGGAGCAGTATAGACCTAGTCTGTTCATTATATATATCTACATGATGTATTGTTACACCATGTAGGAGCAGTATAGACCTAGTCTGTTCATTATATACATCTGCATGATGTATTGTTACACCTTGTAGGAGCAGTATAGACCTAGAATGTTAATTATATACATCTACATGATGTATTGTTACACCAAAAAATAAAGGGAAATTATATTATTTTATACTAATACAATTGCTCAGAGAAAGAGATTTAGTTTAACATGTAATTCTCAAAATGTAGGGGTCTGAATTATTGCCACCCATGTTTTCAATACTCCAGCACCCTCCCCTTGGGAGGATAACGACACTGAAATGTTTTATGAGATTAGAGAACACATTGGGTGGGACCTTAGACCATTCCTCCATACAGAATCTCTCCAGGTCTTTGTTTAATTTAGTCTGTCTTATGGACTGCCCTGTTCAATTCAAACCACAGGTTTTCAATGGAGTTCAAGTCCGAAGACTGAGATGGCCATTGAAAATGTTGATTTTGTGCCCAATTGACCATTTCTTTGTGGATGTTGATGTGTCTTGCTGTAAGTTCCACTTATGGCCAAGTTTCAGCCTCCTAGCAGAGAGGTAACCAGGTTTTGGGCTAAAATATCCTGGTAGTGGGTAAAGTTAATTTATTTATTTCATACAGTAATTTTAGCTCATCTTTATCAAGGGTATCAATAACTAGGTGCTTATTTTGATATCTAGTTATTTGACCGAATCAGAAATACAGATGTGGAGTAGATGTAGAGTTTGTTTTAAATTCTCAGAAAAAATCTGAACTAATCAAACAACACTTGTTGCTCTTTATACGTGTTGATATAATATTCATATTTAATGGAGAGGAAAAAAACGTTTCCCTAAACTGCTTTATAATATTATAATTCAATGAAGAATAAAAATAGTTTTCCCTCCTCAACTGCGTTTCCTCCATCCAGACAGCAGATGGCGATATGTGTCTTTCAGGCGATGTTTCTAGTGTGACGTATAATCTAGTGGACGGAACGCTTCTTCAACAACTGCAGCCACCTCGGTAGCTCGCTAGGCGACAAAGTCTGAACATTCAAGCTGTTTGGACAATTTCGTGGTTTAATTGCCACTGTGATTTAAACATACTTATGTGGAAACAACTAGCTACCCCATTTCATTTAATATTTACGTTGTAAGTCAACTAGCTGGCTGGTTAAGTTAGCACTAGCCTAGCTAGCTAACATCCCCGACCATGCGCTCACTAAGTTACTCTCCTCCTGCTAAAGAAGAGGTCTGTTGGACGGAGAAAGAAGCTCTCGTGAAAGAGGAGGAGGAGGCTGTTACAATACAAAAACAAGTAGAGGGTGAGGCTGTTACCGTGAAAGAAGAAGAAGAGAAAGACGTTTCAGTGAAAGAAGAGGAGGATATTACTGTGAAAGAAGAGGAGGAAGATGCAG
The DNA here is from genome assembly GCF_965601325.2 of Salmo salar. Classification (NCBI taxonomy): domain Eukaryota; kingdom Metazoa; phylum Chordata; class Actinopteri; order Salmoniformes; family Salmonidae; genus Salmo; species Salmo salar. Next base: position 1,267,608 of record NW_027675317.1, on the reverse strand, counting down.
TTTTTGGAGTGGAGGATGAAGTGAAAGAAGATGAAGACGTTTTTGGAATGAAGGATGAAGAGGGGGAGATTACTGTCACATTAGAGGAGGACGAAGAAGAGAAGACTGGAGAACTGATTAACACCAGTAAATACAGTGAGTACTATCTAATAAAACAGGGACATTGATCTGATTAACACCAGTAAAAACAGTGAGTAATATCTAATAAAACAGGGACATTGATCTGATTAACACCAGTAAATACAGTGAGTACTATCTTATAAAACAGGGACATTGATCTGATTAACACCAGTAAATACAGTGAGTACTATCTAATAAAACAGGGACATTGATCTGATTAACACCAGTAAATACAGTGAGTACTATCTAATAAAACAGGGACATTGATCTTTTATTTTATTTATTTTTTATTTCACCTTTATTTAACCAGTCTGTTGGGTCCATACTGTGTTGATTAACATTTGGTTCTGGTCCCTGAGTAGAGGGTCAGGAAACCCTGTTCTGATGGGTCTGTTGGGTCCATACTGTGTTGATTAACGTTGGGTTCTGGTCCCTGAGTAGAGGGTCAGGAAACCCTGTTCTGATGGGTCTGTTGGGTCCATACTGTGTTGATTAACGTTGGGTTCTGGTCCCTGAGTAGAGGGTCAGGAAACCCTGTTCTGATGGGTCTGTTGGGTCCATACTGTGTTGATTAACGTTGGGTTCTGGTCCCTGAGTAGAGGGTCAGGAAACCCTGTTCTGATGGGTCTGTTGGGTCCATACTGTGTTGATTAACATTGGGTTCGTTCGACATGGCGGCCGACTTTTTTATTTTTTAAAGTTGAGTCAACTGACTGATCACCTTGCATCGTGTGTATAACTGCTCGATATTATTTGTACATCAGTCAGTCGCAATTTACCCATGGTACATCAGTTTTGATGCTCTCAAACACGGCCATTCATCCAGACATAAATCTATTGTTGTAGAACATCTGACATGTAGAAGAAGGAATCCCATCCGAAGGCTGTATTTATCAAGCGTCTCAGTAGGAAGGCTGGTCTCAGATCAGTTTTAGATGGACAGGTGGGATCTGTTCCTAGGTCAGAGCTCCTACTCTTATCAACCGTCTCAGTAGGAAGGCTGGTCTCAGATCAGTTTTAGATGGACAGGTGGGATCTGTTCCTAGGTCAGAGCTCCTACTCTTATCAAGCGTCTCAGTAGGAAGGCTGGTCTCAGATCAGTTTTAGATGGACAGGTGGGATCTGTTCCTAGGTCAGAGCTCCTACTCTTATCAAGCGTCTCAGTAGGAAGGCTGGTCTCAGATCAGTTTTAGATGGACAGGTGGGATCTGTTCCTAGGTCAGAGCTCCTACTCTGATGAGACATTATATTTATTTCACCTTTATTTAACCAGGTAGGCTAGTTGAGAACAAGTCCTTTATTAAACCAGGTAGGCTAGTTGAGAACAAGTCCTTTAATTAACCAGGTTGGCTAGTTGAGAACAAGTCCTTTAATTAGCCAGGTAGGCTAGTTGAAAACAAGTCCTTTAATTAACCAGGTAGGCTAGTTGAGAACAAGTCATTTATTTAACCAGGTAGACTAGTTGAGAACAAGTTCTCATTTACAATTGCGACCTGGCCAAGATAAAGCAAAGCAGTTCGACAACATACAACAACACAGAGTTACACATGGAGTAAAACAAACATACAGTAGAAAAATAAGTCTATATACAATGTGAGCAAATGAGGTGAGATAAGGGAGGTAAGGCAACAAATGCCATGGTGGTGAAGTAAATACAATATAGCAAGTAAAACACTGGAATGGTAGATTTGTAGTGGAAGAAAGTGCAAAGTAGAAATAGAAATAATGGGGTGCAAAGGAGCAAAATAAATAAATTAATACAGTAGGGGAAGCGGTAGTTGTTTGGGCTAAATTATAGATGGGCTATGTACAGGTGCAGTGATCTGTGAGCTGCTCTAACAGCTGGTGCTTAACCTGTTGGGGATAGGGGGCAGTATTTGCACGGCCGGATAAAAAACGTACCCGATTTAATCTGGTTACTACTCCTGCCTAGTAACTAGAATATGCATATAATTGTTTGATTTGGATAGAAAACACCCTAAAGTTTCTAAAACTGTTTGAATGGTGTCTGTGAGTATAACAGAACTCATTTGGCAGGCCAAAACCTGAGAAGATTCTGTACAGGAAGTACCCTGTCTGATCATTTCTTGGCCTTCTTGATCATCTCTATCCAAAACAGGGGATCTCTGCTGTTACGTGACACTTCCTACGGCTCCCATAGGCACTCAGAAGGCGGCAAAAAGCTGAATGGTGGCATTGCAGGCCCTGGCTGAAAAACATTAGCGCATTTTGATAGTGGTCGATCAGAGAACAGAGACTGGAGGCGCGTGCACGAGGCGACCCCATGTTTTTATTATTTCGTCTTTGAACGAAAACAACGACTCCCGGTCGGAATATTATCGCTTTTTTACGAGAAAAATAGCATAAAAATTGATTTTAAACAGCGGTTGACATGCTTCGAAGTACGGTAATGGAATATTTAGAATTTTTTTGTCACGAAACGCGTCGGGCGTGTAACCCTTCGTCACCCTTGGATAGTGTCTTGAACGCACGAACAAAACGCCGCTATTTGGATATAACTATGGATTATTTTGAACCAAACCAACATTTGTTATTGAAGTAGAAGTCCTGGGAGTGCATTCTGACGAAGAACAGCAAAGGTAATCACATTTTTCTAATAGTAAATCTGAGTTTGGTGAGGGCCAAACTTGGTGGGTGTCAAAATAGCTAGCCCGTGACGGCGAGCTATCTACTCAGAATATTGCAAAATGTGCATTTGCCGAAAAGCTATTTTAAAATCGGACATAGCGATTGCATAAAGGAGTTTTGTATCTATAATTCTTAAAATAATTGTTATGTTTTTTGTGAACGTTTATCGTGAGTAATTTAGTAAATTCACCGGAAGTTTGCGGTGGGTATGCTAGTTCTGAACGTCACATGCTAATATAAAAAGCTGGTTTTTGATATAAATATGAACTTGATTGAACAAAACATGCATGTATTGTATAACATAATGTCCTAGGAGTGTCACCTGATGAAGATCATCAAAGGTTAGTGCTGCATTTAGCTGTGGTTTGGGTTCATGTGACATTATATGCTAGCTTGAAAAATGGGTGTCTAATTATTTCTGGCTGGGTACTCTGCTGACATAATCTAATGTTTTGCTTTCTTTGTAAAGCCTTTTTGAAATCGGACAGTGTGGTTAGATTAACGAGAGTCTTGTCTTTAAATTGGTGTAAAATAGTCATATGTTTGAGAAATTGAAGTAATAGCATTTCTAAGGTATTTGAATAACGCGCCACGGGATTCCACTGGCTGTTGAGTAGGTGGGATGATTTCGTCCCACATACCCTAGAGAGGTTAACGGGATTGGTTGGACAACAACCAGTGAGATAGCACGGCGCGAAATTCCCCCCAAAAATTTCTCAAAATTTAAATTCAAGTATTATACGGCATTTTAAAGATACTCTACTCGTTAATCCAACCACATTGTCCGATTTCAAAAAGGCTTTACGGTGAAAGCAAAACATTAGATTATTGTAGGATAGCACCTTAGCAACAAAAAAAGCCATTTTCCAAAGACGGATAGCCATCACAAAACCAGATATACAGCTAAAATTAAGCACTAACCTTTGACAATCTTCATCAGATGACACTCCTAGGACATCATGTTACACAATACATGCATTTTTTGTTCGATCAAGTTCATATTTATATCCAAAAACCCAATTTTTACATTGGTGCATGACGTTCAGAAAATGTTTTCTCCCCATAACTATCGGTGAATGGGCACATTAATTTACAGAAGAACTCATAAACGTTGACAAAATGTATAACAATTTTGTGGTAGTGCTTTGCTGCAGGAGGGACTGGTGCACTTCACAAAATAGATGGCATCATGAGGGAGGAAAATCATGTGGATATATTGAAGCAACATCTCAAGACATCAGTCAGGAAGTTAAATCTTGGTCACAAATGGGTCTTCCAAATGGACAATGACCCCAAGCATACTTCCAAAGTTGAGGCAAAATGGCTTAAGGACAACAAAGTCAAGGTATTGGAGTGACCATCACAAAGTCCTGACCTCAACCCTATAGAAAATTTGTGGGCAGAACTGAAAAAGTGTGTGCGAGCTATAAGGCCTACATCCTGACTCAGTTACACCAGCTCTGTCAGGAGGAATGGGCCAAAATTCACCCAACTTATTGTGGGAAGCTTGTGGAAGGCTACCCAAAACGTTTGACCCAAGTTAAACAATTTAAAGGCAATGCTACCAAATACTAATTGAATGTATTTCCTACTTCTCACCCACTGGGAATGTGATGAAAGAAATAAAACCTGAAATAAATAATTCTCTACTATTATTCTGACATTACACATTCTTAAAATAAAGTGGTGAACCTAACTGAGCTAAGACAGGGAATATTTACTAGGATTAAATGTCAGGAATTGTGAAAGATGTAGTTTAAATGTATTTGGCTAAGGTTTATGAAAACTTCCGACTTCAAATGTATATTGCAATATATTTCAATCTCTTTTTCCATTTTTAAATTAAATATTACTTCTGGCAACCCGCCTCACCCAATGTGATACGGATCTGCTATTTTTTTAGACCTTATAGCTAGAACCTCCATCAGAAGCTAGCCATCAGAAGCTAACCAGCTAATTAGCTACTAGCTATTTAGTCCTTGTTAGCCACTGCTAGCGGACCATTACACCGGATAATCGCAGCTAGCTAGCTGCTACCGAGTGGCCCAGCCCATCTCCCGGCCTGCTCAGTGGACTCTATGATCACTCGGCTACACAGCTGATGCCTCCTGGACTCTTCACTAACACAACTAGAAGCCACTACATCACCGGATTCCTGCCGTAAGCTCTGGACCTTTGCACCGGAGTGGCTATAGTGGCTAACACCCTTGTCCCGAAGCTAGCACCAGTTAGCCTTGAGCCAGGTGCATCTCCCGGCTAGCAAACAAAATTTCTCCAGCTACAATTCCTCTTTTGCCAATTGGCCTGGACCCTTTGTTGACATGGAGCCCCGACGATCCATCACGACTGGTCTGCCGACGTAATTCCGTCCGATGTGCCCTCAACTGGCCTTTGCCAGACGTCGGTGACGCCCTTGTCCCGAAGCTAGCACCAGTTAGCCTCAAGCCAGGCGCGTCTCCCGGCTAGCATAGTAACGACTACCTAACGGCTTCCCTGGTTCATATATTGCTGTTCACTGGACCCTATGATCACTTGGCTACATAGCTGATCCCTGCTGGACTGTTCATTAATCACGGTACTCTGTTTTGTTTATCTGTCGGCCCCAGCCTCGAACTCAGGCCCTGTGTGTAGTTAACTGACCCTCTCTGCCCATTCATCGACACTTTACCTGTTGTTGTTGTCTTAGCTGATTAACTGTTGTCTTACCCGTTGTTGTCTTAGCTAGCTATCCCAATCAACACCTGTGATTGCTTTATGCCTCGCTTTGTCTCTCTAATGTCAATATGCCTTGTATACTGTTGTTTAGGGTAGTTATCATTGTTTTATTTTACTGCGGAGCCCCTAGTCCCACTCAACATGCCTCAGAGAGCTCTTTTGTCCGACCTCCCACACATGCGGTGACCTCACCTAGCATAACTGGTGCCTCCAGAGATGCAACCTCTCTTATCATCACTCAACGCCTAGGTTTACCTCCACTGTACCCGCACCCTACCATACCCCTGTCTGTACATTATGCCTTGAATCTATCCTACCACACCCAGAATTCTGCTCCTTTTATTCTCTGTTCACAACGCATTAGACGACCAGTTCAGATAGCCTTTAGCCGTACCCTCATCCTACTCCTCTGTTCCTCGGGTGATGTAGAGGTTAACCCAGGCCCTGTGTGTCCCCAGGCGCTCTCATTTGTTGACTTCTGTAACCGTAGAAGCCTTGTTTTCATGCATGTTAACATCAGAAGCCTCCTCCCTAAGTTTGTTTTACTCACTGCTTTAGCACACTCCACCAACCTTGATGTCTTTGCCGTGTCTGAATCCTGGCTTTGGAAGGCCACCAAAAATTCTGAAATTTCCATCCCCAGCTACAACATTTTCCGTCAAGATAGAACTGCCAAAGGGGGAGGAGTTGCAATCTACTGCAGAGATGGCCTGCAGAGTTCTATCATACTTTCCAGGTCTATGCCCAAACAGTTCGAGCTTCTAATTAAAAAAATTAGCTCCCAGCTGTACCCAGCTGTACCCTGGACACCATATGTGAATTGATTGCCCCCCATCTATCTTCAGCATTCGTTCTGTTAGGTGACCTAAACTGGCATATCCTTAACACCCCTGGCCATCCTACAATCCAAGCTAGATGCCCTCAATCTCACACAGATAATCAAAGAACCTACCAGGTACAACCCTAAATCCATAAACATGGGCACCCTCATAGATATTATCCTGACGAACTTGCCCTCCAAATACACCTCTGCTGTTTTCAGTCAGGATCTCAGCGATTACTGCCTCATTGGCTGCATCCGTTATGGGTTTGCAGTCAAACGACCACCCCTCATCACTGTCAAACGCTCCCTAAAACACTTCTGCAAGCAGGCCTTCCTAATCAACCTGGCCCTGGTCTCCTGGAAGGATATTGACCTCATCCCGTCAGTAGAGGATGCCTGCTTGTTCTTTAATTATAATTTCCTCACCACCTTAAATAAGCATGCCCCTTTCAAAAAATGTAGAACTAAGAACAGATATAGCCCTTGGTTCACTCCAGACCTGACTGCCACTCGACCAGCACAAAAACATCCTGTGGCGTACTGCACTAACAGCTCCCCACCCCCCGCAGCTACTTCCCCAAGCTTCTCCTTCACCGAAATTCAGATAGCTGATGTTCTGAAAGAGTTGCAAAACTTGGACCCGTACAAATCAGCTGGGCTTGATAATCTGGACCCTCTCTTTCTAAAATTATCCGCCGCCATTGTGGCAACCCCTATTACTAGTCTTTTCAACCTCTCTTTCGTATCGTCCGAGATTCCTAAAGATTGGAACGCTTCCGCGGTCATCCCCCTCTTCAAAGGGGGTGACACTCTAGACCCAAACTGTTACTGACCTATATCCATCCTGCCCTGCCTTTCTAAAGTCTTCGAAAGTCAAGTTAACCTCTTACATCTAGACGTTCCGCTAGCGGAACACCTGCTCTAATATCCAATGATGGGCGTGGCGCGAAATACAAATTCCTCTAAAATCCGAAAACTTCCATTTTTCAAACATATGACTATTTTACACCTTTTTAAAGACAAGACTCTCGTTAATCTAACCACACTGTCCGATTTCAAAAAGGCTTTACAGCGAAAGCAAAACATTAGATTATGTCAGCAGAGTACCCAGCCAGAAATAATCAGACACCCATTTTTCAAGCTAGCATATAATGTCACAAAAACCCAGAAGACAGCTAAATGCAGCACTAACCTTTGATGATCTTCATCAGATGACACACCTAGGACATTATGTTATACAATACATGCATGTTTTGTTCAATCAAGTTCATATTTATATCAAAAAACAGCTTTTTACATTAGCATGTGACGTTCAGAACTAGCAAACTAGCAAACTTCCGGGGAATTTACTAACAATTTACTAAATTACTCACAATAAACGTTCACAAAAAGCATTACAATTATTTTAAGAATTATAGATACAGAACTCCTCTATGCACTCGATATGTCCGATTTTAAAATAGCTTTTTGGTGAAAGCACATTTTGCAATATTCTAAGTACATAGCCCGGCCATCACAGGGCTAGCTATTTAGACACCCGGCAAGTTTAGCCTTCACCAAAATCAGATTTACTATAATAAAAATGGTCTTACCTTTCCTGTTCTTCGTCAGAATGCACTCCCAGGACTTCTACTTCAATAACAAATGTTGGTTTGGTCCCAAATAATCCATCGTTATGTCCAACAGCGGTGTTTTGTTCTTGCGTTCTAGACACTATCCGAATGGTAAATCAGGGTCGTGCGCATGGCGCATTTCGTGACAAAAAAATTCTAAATATTCCATTACCGTACTTCGAAGCATGTCAACCGCTGTTTAAAATCAATTTTTATGCAATTTATCTCATAGAAAAGCGATAATATTCCGACCGGGAATCTGCGTGTCTGTAAACGGAGGGAAAAACAGAAAGGCGGGGGCGGCCAGTGCTCGAGCCTAAGCCCTTTGTCCTCTGATAGACCACTTAGCAAAAGCGCTCGTGTGTTTCAGCCAGGGTTTTGAATTACGTCATTCAGCTTTTTGCCGCCTTCTGAGAGACCATGTGAGCCGTAGGAAGTGTCACGTTAGAGCAGAGATCATTTGTAATGGATAGAGATGGCAAACAAGTTCAAGAAATGGTCAGACAGGGTACTTCCTGTACAGAATCTTCTCACGTTTTGGCCTGCCAAATGAGTTCTGTTATACTCACAGACACCATTCAAACAGTTTTAGAAACTTTGGAGTGTTTTCTATCCAAAGCTAATAATTATACGCATATTCTAGTTTCTGGGCAGGACTAATAATCAGATTAAATCGGGTACGTTTTTTATCCAGCCGTGAAAATACTGCCCCCTAGCCATAAGAGGTTAACAAACAGATCACTGACCATTTTGAATCCCATCGTACCTTCTCCGCTGTGCAATCCAGTTTCCGAGCTAGTCACAGGTGCACCTCAGCCACGCTCAAGGTACTAAATGATATCATAACCGCCATCGATAAAAGACAGTACTGTGCAGCCGTCTTCATCAACCTGGCCAAGGCTTTCGACTCTGTCAATCACCGTATTCTTATCGGCAGACTCAATAGCCTTGGTTTCTCAAATGACTGACTCCCCTGGTTCACCAGCTACTTCTCAGACAGAGTTCAGTGTGTCAAATCGGAGGGCCTGTTGTCCGGACCTCTGGCAGTCTCTATGGGAGTACCACAGGGTTCAATTCTCGGACCGACTCTTTTCTCTGTATATACCAATGATGTTGCTCTTGCTGCGGGTGATTCTTTGATCAACCTCTACGCAGAAGACACCATTCTGTTTACATCTGGCCCATTCTGTTTACACTGTGTTTGCAAACCTCCAAACGAGCTTCAATGCCATACAACACTCCTTCCATGGCCTCCAACTGCTCTTAAACGCTAGTAGAACTAAATGTATGCTCTTCAACCGATCGCTGCCTGCACCCGCCCATCCAGCATCACTACTCTGGACGTTTCTGACTTAGAATATGTGGACAACTATAAATACCTAGGTGTCTTGCTAGACTGTAAACTCTCCTTCCAGGCTAATATTAAGCATTTCCAATCCAAAATGTAATCTAGAATCGGCTTCCTATTTCGCAACAAAGCCTCTTTCACTCACGCTGCCAAACATACCCTCGTAAAACTGACTATCCTACCGATCCTTGACTTTGGCGATGTCATTTTCAAAATAGCCTCCAACACTCTACTCAGCAAACTGGATGCAGTCTATCACAGTGCCATCCGTTTTGTCACCAAAGCCCCATATACCACCCACCACTGGGACCTGTATGCTCTCGTCGGCTGGCCCTCGCTACATATTCGTCGCCAAACCCACTGGCTCCAGGTCATCTATAAGTCTTTGCTAGGCCGCCTTAACTCAGCTCACTGGTCACCATAGCAACACCCACCCATAGCACGCGCTCCAGCAGGTATATCTCACTGGTCATCCCCAAAGCCAACACCTACTTTGGACACATTTCTTTCCAGTTCTCTGCTGCCAATCACTGGAACGAATTGCAAAAATGTCTGAAGTTGGAGACTTATATCTCCCTCACTAACTTTAAGCATCAGCTATCTGAGCAGCTTACCGATCGCTGCAGCTGTACACAGCCCATCTGTAAATAGCCCATCCAACTGCCTACCTCATCCCCATGTTTTTATTTACTTTCTCTGCTCTTTTCCACCCCAGTATTTCTACTTGCACATCATCATCTGCACATCCATCACTTCAGTGTTAAATTGTAATTACTTCGCTACTATGGCCTATTTATTGCTTTTCCTCCGTACTCCAGATTTTTCTATTGTGTTATTGACTGTTCGTTTGTTTATCCCATGTGTAACTCTGTTGTGTTTTTGTCGCACTGCTTTGCTTTATCTTGGCCAGGTCGCAGTTGGAAATGAGAACTTGTTCTCGACTGGCCTACCTGGTTAAATAAAGGTGAAATAAAAAATAAAATCTTAACTTTATTGACAACACCCAAATGGATACTGTCATTAACACGGTTCTTCAATAATTACACACAATTCATAATACTGTAGCAAATATTATATTAAACAGGACATTCAAATGAGCCTTACAATTATAATCCAAAGTAGTGTGAAATGAACTCATCATCAACCTGGTAATGGAGGTTACTCCCCTGAATTTCCCCCATTCACATTCAGAATACATCGTGAAAAACTAAAATCTTTGCTCACCATTTTTGCTCCTGGCAGATATACTACATCCATAACTATCGGTTTCTTCATTAGCAGGGAGGAGTTTCTGCAATCAAATTGCCCTCGTGCTGCAATTTTAGCAAACACAGAAAGGGGCCTATATTGGAGACCAATTAGTCGTCTGGCACACTGCTTAGAGTTTCAACAACATGAATAACTTATTTCTAGCCTACAATCATCGATGTCACTACTAATGTGAAAAGAAGACAAAATATGACTATTCCTACTCATTTTAAGACAATTGTCAAATAATTTTAACATTCATTACAGACGTCAATTGTTGTACAACATCATGGCTCCACTGTTGGCATCACCTTTTACAGTGGATTACCGCTGTTGTGGGCCTTTAATCATCTGTCTGACTTTGTTGTTCACACAGGAGAGATACGGGACTATCGTGGATCCTCTGGGGAGCCTCAACAACATCATGATGCTGACAAGGCAGAGAAGAGTCTCTCCACATTAGAACACCTCAATAAACACCTGCAGACATCCACAGGGAAGATAACTCACTGCTGCTGTGGGAAGAGATTCACCTCATCAGGCATTAAAATTCATCAGAGAATCCACACAGGAGAGAAATCTTATAGCTGTGATCAATGTGGGAAGAGTTTTACTCAGTCAATCAGCCTGATATCACACCAGAGAACACACACAGGAGAGAAACCTTTTATCTGTGATCAATGTGGGAAGAGTTTTATTACATCTGGCTCAATGACTTTAAACCAGAGAACACACACAGGAGATAAATCTTATAGCTGTGATCAATGTGGGAAGAGTTATGTTTCATCTAGAGGTCTGACTGTACACCAGAGAACACACACAGGAGATAAACCTTATAGCTGTGGTCAATGTGGGAAGAGTTTTGGTCAATCTAGCTATCTGCCAGTGCACCAGAGAACACACACAGGAGATAAACCTTATTGCTGTGGTCAATGTGGGAAGAGTTTTGGTCAATCTAGCTATCTGCCAGTGCACCAGAGAACACACACAGGAGAGAAACCTTATAGCTGTGGTCAATGTGGGAAGAGTTTTACTACATCATTTACTACATACAGAAAATACATGAATGAATTGATGGAGTTGTTTCATGATATCAATGAATTACACCAACTCTTTTTGTGTTAGTCACTTTTTGTTAAATCTCATAAATAGTAACTCTTCCAATTCAGAGCCTGGATTCTCCCCCTGAGGCTAATATCCATATCATGTTGAAATCAATAGAACAGGGGACAAACGTTTAGGGTTCTACATTGTGACATCATTAAAATACTCCTTCTACAATGTTAAAACATTCTACATTGTGACATTAATTCATTGATATCATGAAACAACTCCTTCATGTATGTATTTTCTGATGTTTGATCAGAGGTCTTTTATCTGTGAATCTCTTGTCACACTGATCACAGCTATAAGATTTCTCTCCTGTGTGTGTTCTCTGGTGTTGAGTCAGAGTGCTAGATGTAGTAAAACTCTTCCCACAATGACCACAGCTATAAGGTTTCTCTCCTGTGTGTGTTCTCTGGTGTTGAGTCAGAGTGCTAGATGTAGTAAAACTCTTCCCACATTGACCACAGCTATAAGGTTTCTCTCCTGTGTGTGTTCTCTGGTGTAAAGTCAGATATCTAGATGTAGTAAAACTCTTCCCACATTGACCACAGCTATAAAGTTTCTCTCCTGTGTGTGTTCTCTGGTGTTGAGTCAGAGTGCTAGATGTAGTAAAACTCTTCCCACATTGACCACAGCTATAAGATTTCTATCCTGTGTGTGTTCTCTGGTGTAAAGTCAGATATCTAGATGTAGTAAAACTCTTCCCACATTGACCACAGCTATAAGGTTTCTCTCCTGTGTGTGTTCTCTGGTGTAGAGTCAGAGAGCCAGATCGACCAAAACTCTTCCCACATTGATCACACCTATAAGGTTTCTCTCCTGTGTGTATTCTCTGGTGTAGAGTCAGAGAACCAGATTGACTAAAACGCTTCCCACATTGATCACAGCTATAAGATTTCTCTCCTGTGTGTATTCTCTGGTGTAGAGTCAGACTGCGAGATGCAGCAAAACTCTTCCCACATTGATCACAGCTATAAGGCTTCTCTCCTGTGTGTATTCTCTGGTGTAGAGTCAGACTGCGAGATGCAGCAAAACTCTTCCCACATTGACCACAGCTATAAGGTTTCTCTCCTGTGTGTATTCTCTGGTGTGATACCAGATGGCCAGATTGACCAAAACACTTCCCACATTGATCACAGCTGTATGGTTTCTCTCCTGTGTGTATTCTCTGGTGTAGAGTCAGAGTGCCAAATGTAGTAAAACTCTTCCCACATTGATCACAGCTATAAGGTTTCTCTCCTGTGTGTATTCTCTGGTGTAGAGTCAGAGAGTCAGATCGACCAAAACTCTTCCCACATTGATCACACCTATAAGGTTTCTCTCCTGTGTGTATTCTCTGGTGTAGAGTCAGAGTGCCAAATGTAGTAAAACACTTCCCACATTGATCACAGCTATAAGGTTTCTCTCCTGTGTGTATTCTCTGGTGTAGAGTCAGAGAGTCAGATCGACCAAAACTCTTCCCACATTGACCACAGCTATAAGGTCTCTCTCCTGTGTGTGTTCTCTGATGAATTTTAATGCCTGATGAGGTGAATCTCTTCCCACAGTCAGAGCAGCAGTGAGTTCTCTTCCCTGTGGATGTCTGCAGGTGTTTCTTGAGGTGTTCTGATCTGGAGAGACTCTTCTCTGCCTCTTCAGCATCATGAGGTTGTTGAGGCTCCCCAGAGGATCCACAATAGTCCCGTATCTCTCCTGTGTGAACAACAAAGTCAGACAGATGGTTAAAGGCCCACAACAGCAGAAATCCACTGTAAAAGGTGATGCCAACAGCGGAGCCATGATGTTGGACAACAATTGACGTCTGTAATGAATGTTAAAATTATTTGATATTTGCCTTAAAATGAGCAAGAATAGTCATATTTTGTCTTGTTTTCACATTCGTAGTAACATCAATGATTGTAGGCTAGAAATAAGTTATTCATGTTGTTGAAACTCTAAGCAGTGTGCCAGACGACTTTTGGTCTCCAATATAGGCCCCTTTCTGTGTTTGCTAAAATTGCGGCACGAGGGCAATTTGATTGCAGAAACTCCTCCCTGCTAATGAGGAAACCACTAGTTATGGATGTACTATATCTGCCTGGAGCAAAAATGGTGAGCAAAGATTTTAGTTTTTCACAATGTATTCTGAATGTGAATGGGGGAAACTCAGGGGAGTAACCTCCATTTCCAGGTTGCTTATGAATGCATTTCACACTACCTTGGATTAAAATTGTAAGGATATTTGAATGTCCTGTTTAATATAATGCTTGCTAAAGCATTAAGAATTATGTGTAATTATTGAAGAACCGCGTTAATGACAGTATCCATTTGGGTGTTGTCAATAAAGTTAAGATTTTATTTATTTATTTAACCAGGTAGGCCAGTTGAGAACAAGTTCTCATTTACAACTGTGACCTGGCCAAGATAAAGCAAAGCAGTGCGACAAAAAAACAACAGAGTTACACGTTGGATAAACAAACGTACAGTCAATAACACAATAGAAAAATCTACATACAATGTGTGCAAATGGAGTACGGAGGCAAGGCAATAAATAGACCATAGTAGTGAAGTAATTACAATTTAGCAAATTAACACTGGAGAGATAGATGTGCAGATGATGATGTGCAAGTAGAAATACTGGTGTGCAAAAGAGCAGAAAAAGTAAATAAAAACATGGGGATGAGGTAGGCAGTTGGATGGGCTATTTACAGATGGGCTGTGTACAGCTGCAGCGATCGGTAAGCTGCTCAGATAGCTGATGCTTGAAGTTAGTGAGGGGGATATAAGTCTCCAACTTCAGCGATTTTTGCAATTCGTTCCAGTCACTGGCAGCAGAGAACTGGAAGGAAATGCAGCCAAAGTAGGTGTTGGCTTTGGGGATGACCAGTGAGATATACCTCCTGGAGCGCATGCTATGGGTGGGTGTTGCTATGGTGACCAGTGAGCTGAGTGAAGTCGGCCTAGCAAAGACTTATAGATGACCTGGAGCCAGTGGGTTTGGTGACGAATATGTATACCAGGTCGATTAGAAAGGCCTGCTCGCAGAAGTGTTCTAGGGAGCATTTGACAGTGATGAGGGGTGGCCGTTTGACCGCAAACCCATAACGGATGCAAGCGATGAGGCAGTAATCGCTGAGATCCTGATTGAAAACAGCAGAGGTGTATTTGGAGGGCAAGTTGGTCAGGATAATATCTATGAGGGTACCCATGTTTACAGATTTAGGGGTTGTACCTGGTGGGTTCCTTGATAATTTGTGTGAGATTGAGGGCATCTAGCTTGAATTGTAGGACGGCCGGGGTGTTAACCTCACTAGGGTAGGGGGCACTATTTTCACCTCTGGATGAAAAGCGTGCCAAAGTAAACTTGGTAGATTTGGATAGAAAACACTCTAAAGTTTCCAAAACTGTTAAAATAATGTCTGTGAGTATAACAGAACTGATATGACAGGCGAAAACCTGAGAAAAATACATCCAGGAAGTGGGATTTGTTGTTGTTGTAGTTTTCCATTGACTGCCTATACAGATTCCATTGACTTAGGTCTCAAATTGCACTTCCTATGGCTTCCACTAGATGTCAACAGTCTTTAGAAATAGTTTCAGGCTTGCATCCTGAAAAATGAGAGTGTAAGACCACTCTGAATGAGTGGACCATTCAGTATCTCAGAGATTTTTCATGCGCGAGACCGAGAGCGCACCTTTCTTGTTTACCTTTTATATTGACGACGTTATTGTCCGGTTGAAATGTTATATATTATTTAGGCTAAAAACAACCTGAGGATTGATTATAAACATCGTTTGACATGTTTCTACGAACTTTACTGATACTTTTCGGATTTTTCGTCTGGCTGTTGTGATTGCCTTTGAGCCTGTGGATTACTGAACAAAACGCATGAACAAAACGGAGGTTTTTGGATATAAAGAGAGACTTTATCGAACAAAACAAACATTTATTGAGTAAATGGGAGTCTTGTGAGTTGCAACGATATGAAGATCATCAAAAGTAAGTGATTCATTTTATCGCTATTTCTGACTTGTGTAACTCCTCTACTTGGCTGGTAACTGTTTGTAATGATTTGTCTGCTGGGCGCTGTTCTCAGATAATCGCATGGTATGCTTTCACGGTAAAGCCTTTTTGAAAATCTGACACCGTGGTTTGATTAACAAGAAGTGAATCTTTAAACCGATGTATAACACTTGTATGTTTTATGAATTCTTATAATGAGTATTTCTGTTTTTGAATTTGGTGCTCTGCAATTTCACTGGATGTTGGCCATGTGGGACGGTAGCGTCCCACACCCCCTAGAGAGGTTAAGCATATCCCAGTTTAGGTCACCTAACAGAACAAACTCTGAAGATAGATGGGGGCCAATCAATTCACATATGGTGTCCAGGGCACAGCTGGGGGCTGAGGGGGGTCTGTAACAGGCGGCAACAGTGAGAGACTTATTTCTGGAGAGATTCATTTTTTTAATTAAAAGCTCGAACTGTTTGGGCTTAGACCTGGAAAGTATGATAGAACTTTGCAGGCCATCTCTGCAGTAGATTGCAACTCCTCCCCCTTTGGCAGTTCTATCTTGACGGAAAATGTTGTAGTTGGGGATGGAAATTTTTGGTGACCTTCCAAAGCCAGGATTCAGACACGGCAAGGACATCAAGGTTGGCGGAGTGTGCTAAAGCAGTGAGTAAAACAAACTTAGGGAGGAGGCTTCTGATGTTAACATGCATGAAACCAAGGCTTTTACGGTTACAGAAGTCAACAAATGAGAGCGCCTGGGGACACACAGGGCCTGGGATAACCTCTACATCACCAGAGGAGTAGGGTGAGGGTACGGCAAAAGGCTTTCAGAACTGGTCGGCTCCCTCTAGTCAGGTTATAGTGATGACTGGCTCCCTCTAGTCAGGTTATAGTGATGACTGGCTCCCTCCCTCTAGTCAGGTTATAGTGATGACTGGCTCCCTCCAGTCAGGTTATAGTGATGACTGGCTCCCTCCAGTCAGGTTATAGTGATGACTGGCTCCCTCCCTCTAGTCAGGTTATAGTGATGACTGGCTCCCTCCAGTCAGGTTATAGTGATGACTGGCTCCCTCCAGTCAGGTTATAGTGATTTTGGGGCTCCCGAGTGGCGCAGCGGACACTGCATCTCAGTGCTTGAGGCTTCACTACAGACACCCTGGTTCAAATCCAGGCTGTATCACAACCGGCCGTGATTGGGAGTTCCATAGGGCGGCGCACAATTGGCCCAGCGTTGTCCGGGGTAGGCAGTCATTGTAAATAAGAATTTGTTCTTAACTGACTTGTCTAGTTAAATAAAGGTTACATTTAAATACATTTAAAAAATAGAGTTTCATGACAAACCATTTTTTACAAATCCGGCAAGGCACCAATTTTGAGAAGGGTTTAAAACAAAGGTTTCAAACCAATTCATGAATGTAATTGAATCTAGGTATGTCTTGCCTTTAATGTAATGGCATGAAAAACAATTGTCTGAATATTATACAATGACTTATCAACAGCTCTAATAATTTGCCTCCACAGGAAATCTACACTGGCAGTTATAGAATATACTATATATCCTAGAAACCTGGTTAAACTATCATTATGACATCATGGATGAATTCTAGAATATACTATATATCCTAGAAACCTGGTTAAACTATCATTATGACATCATGGATGAATTCTAGAATATACTATATAGCCTAGAAACCTGGTTAAACTATCATTATGACATCATGGATGAATTCTAGAATATACTATATATCCTAGAAACCTGGTTAAACTATAATTATGACATCCTGGATAAATAAATTTGAGTGGTTACACTCCTCCTTCCCCCATCCCTCAGCTGTTTACCAAACCAAGCCTCTGGGCAGCCATTTTGTTACTGTTGAAAAAACCCACACAACCCAGCAATCTGCCGTTCATACAACAACAAAACTGTAATTCCACCACTGTTGGTTATAAGATGATTATGGGGTTGGAGAAATGTAACTACTTTCAAATTCATAGACAGACCTATGGATGCAAGGACTGACCATCCATGATATCAACATTATAGTTTTAACTATGTTGAGGCTATACAGTGTTGGTTTACATTTCTAAACATTGGAGTAAAAAAAAGCTTATTTGGGGTTCTGATGGGGTACAACAGTTGAACTAAGCTCATGAGGCATGTGTTATATTCTTCAAGAATCAATGGTTATACATAAATAATTTTAAACGTCTAAATATGGATGTAGCTGTTGAATATTTCCGCTTTAACACCACACATCAGTTCAACAACTGCAGAGTTTGTGCCTCTGTATTGAAGACAGTACTTACTAGTGTTAATCAGGGAACGGTTTCTCAAAACCATCTTATGGCTAAGTTCACCGTTAGAACCATTGGACGTCTTAAGATGCGTTTGGGAAACCGGGCCCAGATGTCCAGTTTCCTCCTTTATCGATGTAACAGTCATCTCCCCCTCTTCCTCTTTCACTCCATAAACTGCATCCTCCTCTTCTTTTACTGTAACATCCTCCTCCTCTTTCACTCTGAACGCGTATTTTTCTTCTTTCACAGTAACGGCCTCACCCTCTACTTCTTGTTTTACTGTGATGTCCTCATCTTCTTTAGCAGCAGGAGAGTAGCTCAGTGACCGCATGGTCGGAGATGTTAGCTAGCTAGGCTAATGCTAACTTAACCAGCCCGCTAGCTGAATAATAACAACAACACCGTAAATATGAAATTAAATCGGATAACTAACTAGACGACAGAAGTGGGTTTAAAACACAGTGGCTAATATACACTAAAGCGTCTAATGAGCTTTATTGGTTCGGCTATTTTGTCTAGCGAGCTACCGAGGTGGCTGATTATCTGTTGCTACTGTTGAAAGAAGCGTTCCGTCCACTACATTATACGTCACACCAACAGCATTACCTTAAATTCCCACACCGCCATCTGCTGACTGGAGTGGGTAACGCAGTTGAGTAAAATGTTTATTTAATTTTCAGACAAAAGTTAAAGGGTAGGAATCCGGGACGTCGATAGGCCTAAATATTCATTAGCCTAAATATTCATTAGGGACATCGCTGGTACTAAAATATTAATTAGCCCCCCTTAAATAAATCAATATCAGTCAATATATTTTTTCTGTGATTTATTTTTTTCGTCAACCGTTCCATCGCATCTTAAACTTTTTAAGGGGCCGCACTAGGACCGGGGGAGGCTGCTGCTGCACTAGTGACTGTTAGACTTTCTTCAGTAAAGATGGTGGACAGAAACACTAGGAGAGAGGGGTACCCCTACACAGAACTGAACTGGATCAAAGATGGCGGACAGAAATACTAGGAGAGAGGGGTACCCCTACACAGAACTGAACTGGATCAAAGATGGCGGACAGAAATACTAGGAGAGAGGGGTACCCCTACACAGAACTGAACTGGATCAAAGATGGCGGACAGAAATACTAGGAGAGAGGGGTACCCCTACACAGAACTGAACTGGATCAAAGATGGCGGACAGAAATACTAGGAGAGAGGGGTACCCCTACACAGAACTGAACTGGATCAAAGATGGCGGACAGAAATACTAGGAGAGAGGGGTACCCCTACACAGAACTGAACTGGGTCAAAGATGGCAGACAGAAATACTAGGATGGAAGCAAATGTAAGGGATTATAACGTCATAACGAATCATGCAGAAACATGTACAGTTGACAGAAATGTTAGTTAATGTAGAGACAAACGATTATGCTTTTTTTTTATCATAAAGTTCATTTACGAAAATCGCGATTTAGCAAGCTAGCTGACTAGCTAACATTAGCCAACTAGCTGACTAGCTAACATTAGCCAGCTTGCTGACTAGCTAACATTAGCTAACATTAGCCAGCTAGCTGACTAGCTAACATTAGCCAGCTAGCTGACTAGCTAACATTAACCAGCTAGCTGACTAGCTAACAATAGCTAGCTAGCTAACATTAGCCAGCTAGCTGACTAGCTAACTTTAGCCAGCTAGCTGACTAGCTAACATTAGCCAGCTAGCTGACTAGCTAACATTAGCCAGCTAGCTGGCTAGCTTTATGGGTGTTGTGACATGAGTATGAAATTGTCATTCTGGTTGATTTAGGGACTCCTGAAACAACCAGCAAACCAGGCTGTCGTTTTGTGAAACAGTGGATGTATATAATCTAGCTAGCTGAAGAATTTACTGAAAATTGAATGTACAATTGTGTTAACTTGCCTTGCTGATATTTGCCATGCAGATAGATGAAATAACGTAGCTAGCTATGTTCTTGCTTATTGTGCAGTGGATGATTAAAATACCTGTATGCCTATGGATGTGTAGCTAGCTATCTAGCCGATCTGTGTATGGACCCAAACGTTTGGTATACATATTAGTTCAGAACCTATGAACCTCAGCTATCATAGCCAGTTGTATCAACTTCAAAACAGCCTGAATGACATTAATGAAGCCTATGGATTGAGTAGAATATAATATCATGTTGTACCAAGGATGCAAGTCGTATATACTTGTAGTTATTACCATGCATGAGATCCCCACATTGTAGCCTGTACATTTAACATATTCACTGATGATGTACTCTACCTTGGCAAATAAAGGTGCAGTTTAGGTATGAATGTCTTTGAGATTATTTTTCAGTCATATCCAATACCAGGAGTATCAAATTCCAGTCTTTGAATGACGCTGTGTCTGCATGTATGTATTACAATTATACACTTCAACAGTGTTTACCAATCTTGGTCCTGGGACATCAATGGTTACACTTTGTAACTAATAGACTAGAAACAGGATTTAACTAGTTAATTCATATATACAGAAATATAATGTTAAAAAACAGAACACTACACTTCCTATGCATCATGTAAATACTCTAACACTGGTTCATCTCAACATCTAATGCTCTTCATCTGCATTGATCTGATAAACACAGGATAGGTGGAGTATTTCATCACATTACACTTCATTTCAACCAGTAGAGAATGTGAAATGCTTTATTGAAAAGCTCATTATCCAAGTGTTATAAATACAAGTTTAATCTGTACTTCAATGCACATCTGTTGTGCATTATAAAAACAGAGGAAGAAAGAGGAGGTGGTGAGAGAGGTGTAAAAGACAGAAAGGGAAAGAGGTAAGCACATAGGAGCAGGGAAGGCAGCACATGATTAATGAATCACAGTGCTACATAAATATTCTCTCAGTTCATCACAATTACATAGTGTCTCTCGTCGGCCCAAAGGTTCTTAAAAGCAGGTGAGGTGGTGATGATGGGACTGGGGGTTGGCATCCTCTCACATCAAAACATACCTGCAGACGAGAGACAGATGGAGAGAGAGAGCATGTTTAAACCTTGTGTTTTTATTTTTTATTCTAACATTGTTAGTCATCAATCAGGAGGTGAAATGTAAAACTGACCTTGGATCATTAACTCTGGGACTACTGCATCTCTATCTGTATTTCAATGTAAAGCATCTCTTTAATAATACTTCCTGTATAATATAAACTGACCTGGGATCATTAACTCTGGGACTACTGCATCTCTGTCTGTATTTCAATGTAAAGCATCTCTTTAATAATACTTCCTGTATAATATAAACTGACCTGGGATCATTCACTCTGGGACTACTGCATCTCTGTCTGTATTTCAATGTAAAGCATCTCTTTAATAATACTTCCTGTTGACCTGACCAAGTGACCTCTCACCTCTGATCATGCTGTGCCCTCTATGTAGCCAGTTCAGATGCAGGAGGGGTTCGTCGACACAGCTGATATAACCTAGAGGATTTAGGGAGAAGAGGAGAGAGGGATGAAGTGAAGGAGAGAGACTGTTATTGAGAAAATAAGGTAGTTAAAGCGACAGTGTTCAACAGGAATCTGTGTGTGGCCTCACCTGGTGTCCACACCACACTAAGTGGCTGCAGAGTACTTTATGCTGAAAAACATGAATGGACACATGAGGACAAACAATATAGCGTAGTTATAGAAATAATGAAGTGTCTTACTATTCTCCATGGTTGGCCCTCTTGCCTATTCTTTGAAGGTGGAAGGAGCCACAGTTATACACCTGAGCCTGTTTACTGCACAACACAATCCATCAATCAGATTGATTCATGAGTGTGTAGGTGTGGGTTATAGGGTGTCTAATTGTTCTACATTTTTTCAATATGGGTGATTTAAAATAGCCTGTTTTGTTTTTGCACAGACATCACACCCTTACCTAAACAGCACCCTCACCTGAGAAGTAGAAATCAAAGGGAGAGAAACTGTGAATTGAATAACTGCAGTTGACATAGCTAAGTAAATGGAAGAATACTCTTATTGCAATGTGAATGGCTCTTAAAAGAGCTTTTGGTTGTGCATAGTGACGTCTATGGTGTTGTCAGGGAACAGCACCCTCTTTGAAGAAGTAGGAGGTGAAGATCTCCTGCACACGGATTGCCTCTCTTGCTGCGTTGTTGGACCCCATCCTTGAAACATCCTGCAGAGCAGCAGACTCCTCCTCTGGCACACGGTGGCGAGCTGCAGATCCCCTCCTTGTCCTCGTGTCCATCCTCATGAAGTTACGCAGGACACAGGTAGCCTTCACACACCTGAATTCCTCCAGGAGGCAGTCCCAGATGACCCTGGTCACCCAACCTTGCAGTGCCCTACACGGTAACTGTAGGCAATCGTTTTGAAGGAATCTCCAGTTACAAGGTATCTGTAGGAATATGGAAGACAATGTAATTTCTAGACTGTTACATCACCAGGTCATTGTGGATTACTGAAGTATAATATCCCTGATAACAAATCATGATAACATTGGATTGATAGATGCATGGGCACACATATGTACATGTGTAGCATGTGACAATAACAGGATCATATCAAGGATGGCATCACAAATGAATACATAAATATCACTTGAAGCTTGATGATGAGTTGATCATTTGAATCAGCTGTGCAGTGTGAAGGCAAAAACAAAAATGTGCCCCCCTTTGAGTCCCCAGGACTGAGAACCACTGCTCTTCATTGGGACCTCTTCATATGTAGACTGGCTTTCATAGAGCTCTTTATCTGAGGACAGAAAACCTCACAAGAAACAGACTTCATTATAGTCAAATTACACCACACTGAATATTATGTTACTATTATCTCCGTCCTCACTTCTAGGGACAGGAACTACACAAAAGTACCTGCCCTATCCAGAATAGCCTCCTCTCTCACTGACAGCTGGGGCTGCTATCCTTTCACCCTCCTCCATGGCTGTTAGCTAGCTACCTACAAATGCATGTGGAGTTTGTTTTTTACAGTGATAAATAGATAGCTAGCTAATATGAAGTTAGGTAGCTGGTGATATTTAATTATATCTATACAGAATGTGATATTTAATTATATCTAGCTATCTATCTATACAGTATGTGTAGTTGTCTAGATAGATAGCTAGCTCATTTAGCAGCTCATCTGAGTTAGCCTGCACTGTAGCTAGTTAGCTAATAATACATTGTTGTTTTTTTTACATTTTCATAATCTATTTACTTACTTACTTGAATAGGTTCTCCCAGCCATGTGGACAATTGGAAACAGGGCAGCAAAGTTTGTTTGTCATCAGATAGTTTTAGAGGATATTACTATTGAACTACAGAAAAACAACTGTCTTTTGTGGCTCTCTCCAGGTAACCAGGACAATAAATCAGAGGAGTGACTGGGGGAGAGGTCTCCACACTCACACAATCCCCCACAGGTCTACTGTGAAACCTCACACCTTCACAATAGTGTTTGAGTCTATTACTCCAGAAAGTACACATGATTGGTCGCCCCCAGGTCCAGACAGTACCACCTGGAAAACTATCCATGTCCAATTTGAATACATGTGAGGCAGCTCCCAATGGGACCAATCAGATTATACTCAGTCCTATAGCGTGTATCCACCTATAACCTACACTGATAAACTACAATTGCATAGCTGTTACTGTGTAACTGCAATGTTGTTTTGACAGCTAAGCTAAAGTTATGTAATAACATAGTAACAAATGTACACTAAATGTAAAATGTTAACATTATGACTTTATATTCTCAAAATAAATATATTACATTTTGTAAAAGGAGGAATGTAATCGTAAAGCCACATAGCACTATTGGAGTGTACTCCACCTCCTGTTTTATAGATGTCATGCTGGCCTGACGAGGTACACATTGTGACACCTGATTGAAGGAGGAAAAATATTAGTTTTCAGAAGTGTTTCAATAGTTCTCAATAGCAAATTGCCAACTATTAAAACAAACACAAAAACATTTGCATATTTTTTTCACAAGAAGTATCAGAATAGAATAGCCAGTTTAATTTAGATAAGAGGACGTTAGATTTATAATTACCCATTTGTCTATGTCAGCGGACATCCCTGGCCAATAAAATATTTTTGAGATTGCATCTCTAGTTTTTTGCTTGCATGAAACTCAACAAAGATGTTGTTGGCCTCCTCAGCAGCACAGACGACCTTTGTCCAGAAGGCACGGGAGGTGTCTTTGTACCTGCTGTACTATAGCTGTAATGGGTCCTATGTGTAGCTGGTGTAGAGAGTCAGGCGCAGGACAGCAGATATGAGTAATCAATGTACTTTTACTCAAAATGTCAAAAATACAAAGTAAAAAATACACGCACACCATGACAGACCGAAAAAACAATAAACAATCACTCACAAAAACCCCATGGGGAAACAGAGGGTTAAATAATGAACCAGTAATTGTGGGAGAGAAATCAGGTGTGTAAAATAAAGACAAAACAAATGGAAAATGAAAAGTGGATCGACGGTGGCTAGACGGCCGGTGACGTCTGTATATATTTTGATAAAGGTTAGATTCTATGAAACTATGACATTTAGATAAATCTCTCAGCCGTTTGGATTTGATAGTCAGCTATTTAGTCATATGCACAGGTGAGCGTAAACGATGCGTTATTAATCCCAATGTTAAATTAAATGATGTTTTAGGTTGAACACTAGTAGATCTGACGTCACAAAAACGTTTTGCCAACTACAAATTAACACAACAACATCGAATTGACACGAGATTTGCTATTAAAAGGCTGATCTCTGAGGAAGATTGGGTGTAAACGACTCAACTCGGCCTTGTGTCATAACAGTTTCAAATTGCTATAAGACGATATAATAAATATTATAGTCATGGCGGTAGATAAGACAACGGGTTGATAGTTTTAGACCAATTAATAACGGAACAATCCACAGATAAAGTGGACTTGTAAATCTCGCCTTCAACAACAAAATCAATGGCCTTTTTCAGAAAAAAATGTTTTTTTCCCCTCCTTGGTCAAGCCCACGGGACAGCCACCATTGCTTTTGTAATTGACAAAGTTACTATCGGTTGCAGGATCCATTCTTCTGAAAACATCCGTTTTCCAAATGAAATCAATCAACTGTGTTGTAATAATCTGCGACGTTGTGACATTTCTGCCAGTTGTGTAATTTGGATAACCTTGCCTAATGTCAGTCATCAATGAAGCTTCTTGTTGTTGCTTTACTGAAAGGTCAAATGAGAAGTATGGCGTAGTGTAGGTAGGCCTGACGTCTTCCATGATATGTTGTGACACTTCAAAAAATAAAAATACTCTACAGTATAAACGCCATTAACAGTAAAACGAAGCACTCTTTCACAAAAAAGAGGCTTCAGCAACCCACAGAAAGACGCCCACGTTTATATATTGTTTTGGAAAACACATGGTGACGTGTAAATACAAACTTATCATTACAATCTTTATCATCTGTGATGCTGATAATATACAGTGTGTTTTCCATAGCAGTGGAGCCATATCACCTTATAGTCAGAAGAACAATGAGTGTGTCTGGATGTGGAATACGTTGGATCTTGGACTAGCCACAGTGATGGAAAATAAATCACTTCATTCTGTCTTTATTGTATATCATGATATCTGTGAGGCAAGACAATACCATATGTTATGATTAAAAAGACAAACCAAACCTGTTGTGTCATTTGAGGTTAACTAAATGTAGAAATAAGGACAGGGGAGAATAAAGAGGATCAGGGGAGAATAAAGAGGATCAGGGGAGAATAAAGAGGACAGGGGAGAATAATGAGGACCAGGGGAGAATAAAGAGGATCAGGGGAGAATAAAGAGGATCAGGGGAGAATAAAGAGGATCAGGGGAGAATAAAGAGGACAGGGGAGAATAAAGAGGATCAGGGGAGAATAAAGAGGATCAGGGGAGAATAAAGAGGATCAGGGGAGAATAAAGAGGATCAGGGGAGAATAAAGAGGATCAGGGGAGAATAAAGAGGATCAGGGGAGAATAAAGAGGATCAGGGGAGAATAAAGAGGATCAGGGGAGAATAAAGAGGATCAGGGGAGAATAAAGAGGATCAGGGGAGAATAAAGAGGACCAGGGGAGAATAAAGAGGACCAGGGGAGAATAAAGAGGATCAGGGGAGAATAAAGAGGATCAGGGGAGAATAAAGAGGATCAGGGGAGAATAAAGAGGATCAGGGGAGAATAGAGGATCAGGGGAGAATAAAGAGGACAGGGGAGAATAAAGAGGATCAGGGGAGAATAAAGAGGACAGGGGAGAATAAAGAGGATCAGGGGAGAATAAAGAGGATCAGGGGAGAATAAAGAGGATCAGGGGAGAATAAAGAGGATCAGGGGAGAATAAAGAGGACAGTGATTATGGATATGCACTCATGTTGACTTATATATTTGAACGTTCTTTTTCGCCCAGAGTACACATTTTAGATTTATTATTGTTATTATTATTGTTATTATTACTACTGTACCTACATTCTTAAAAACTAAGACAGAAAAAGTGTACTTTTTGTTGTCGTAGGAAGAGCCATAAGAGGGAAAAGCAGGATGGGATGGGGGTTTGGGGGATGGGTAGAGAGAACAATAGAGGGCTCTGAAACTATTATTTCTGAAATAACCACTTCCTAATGTGACTAGAGTCTAATACTTCCTGTGGCAGATCAGAGGGCATGATAGCTCACCAAAAATGATTCTGAAGTGTGCCAGGCCTTGCAGTCCCAAGATAGAATTCCAACAGGCCCTTCCCTGTGGCTCAGTTGGTAGAGCATGGTGTTTGCTACGCCAGCATGGTGTGTGCAACGCCAGGGTTGTGGGTTCGATTCCCACGGGGGGCCAGTACGAAAAAAATAAAATTACAATTTTTTTTGGAAATGTATGCATTCACTACTGTAAGTCGCTCTGGATAAGAGTGTCTGCTAAATGACTAAAATGTAAAATAGCCTTGCTGAAATCCCCCCCCCCCCCCCTTTTAATTTTGTGGCTAGAGTCAAATACTTTCTATAGCACAAACTTCACATCAGGATAGGCAACCGAAATGAATCATTAATAGACTAATACACTTGAAACACATAGCCAAACCGAAAACTGCAGACATTACTAGTGCCTCCCCACGATCAAACCGTCATGAAAAATAAAATGAAACGCAGCCTGATGTGATCAGAAACTTCAACTAGCAAGTCGCAGCAATGAAGAATTCGGCACAACACCGAAGCCAAAATAAAAAATACATTTTACTCAACTGCGTTACCCACTCCAGTCAGCAGATGGCGGAAGAAGAATTGAGTGCGTGCGCGTTCACGCGAAGGGGGGCCAAAAAGGCTTCTCAACAGCTTTTACCCCCAAGCCATAAGTCTCCCGAACAGGTAATCAAATGGCTACCCGGAGTATTTGCATTGTGCCGCCCCCCCCCCCAACCCCTCTTTTACGCTGCTGCTACTCTCTGTTTATCATATATGTATGTCACTTTAACTACACATTCATGTATATACTACCTCAATTAGCCCGACTAACCGGTGCCTGTATATAGCCTCCCTACTGTTATAGCCTCGCTACTGTTATAGCCTCTCTACTGTTTATAGCCTCTCTACTGTTTATAGCCTCTCTACTGTTATAGCCTCTCTACTGTTATAGCCTCTCTACTGTTATAGTCTCTCTACTGTATACAGCCTCTCTACTGTATACAACCTCTCTACTGTTATAGCCTCTCTACTGTTATAGCCTCTCTACTGTATATAGCCTCTCTACTGTATATAGCCTCTCTACTGTATATAGCCTCTCTACTGTTATAGCCTCTCTACTGTATATAGCCTCTCTACTGTATATAGCCTCTTTACTGTTATAGCCTCTCTACTGTTATAGCCTCTCTACTGTATATAGCCTCTCTACTGTTTATAGCCTCGCTACTGTATATAGCCTCTCTACTGTATATAGCCTCTTTACTGTTATAGCCTCTCTACTGTTATAGCCTCTCTACTGTATATAGCCTCTCTACTGTATATAGCCTCTCTACTGTATATAGCCTCTCTACTGTTATAGCCTCTCTACTGTATATAGCCTCTCTACTGTTATAGCCTCTCTACTGTATATAGTCTCTCGACTGTATATAGCCTCTCTACTGTATATAGCCTCTCTACTGTTATTTTTCACTGTCTTTTTACTGTTGTTTTTATTTCTTTACTTATCTATTGTTCACCCAATAGCTATTTTTTACTTAAAAAATTGCACTGTTGGTTAGAGCCTGTAAGTAAGCATTTCACTGTAAGGTCTACACCTGTTGTATTCGGCTCACGTGACAAATAAACTTTGATTTGAATGTATTAGACAATGTAAACACACTAATAGACCAGGAGGAATAATACCCATTTTATGCAGGAATGTAACAACATAATTACATCGTTACACTAGCATAAAAACTCGGTAGTACAGAGTAGATACTTCATATAACTTGCGAAATATTGCATTGTGGGTAGTTTAGGAGGTATCCCAAAATAAATGAATAAATTGTTAATAACACAAAAACATAACTGTTTGTACTTATAGGTAACCAGATCGTGAATACGACTAGCTTACTAAGTCTTTAACGACACTTTATTGTTACACTGGCGAGTAAAAACTCATGCTTCCTACACTTTAACTTTTTGTCTGACAATAAAATAATCATTTTACTCAACTGCGTTACCCACTCCAGTCAGCAGATGGCGGTCTGGGAATTTAAGGTAATGCTGTTGGTGTGACGTATAATGTAGTGGACGGAACGCTTCTTTCAACAGTAGCTAAAGTTACTCAGCCACCTCGGTAGCTTGCTAGACAAAATAGCCGAACAATAAAGCTCTTTAGACGCTTTAGTGTGTATTAGGCACTGTGTTTTAAACCCACTACTGTCGTCTAGTTAGTTATCCGATTTACGGTGTTGTTATTATTATTCAGCTAGCTGGCTGGTTAAGTTAGCATTAGCCTAGCTAGCTAACATTCCCGACCATGAGTTCACTAAGCTACTCTCCTCCTGCTAAAGAAGAGGTCTGCTGGACGGAGAAAGATGGTCTGTGGCTTAACGTTGTCGTGAAAGAGGAGGAAGAGGATGTCACAATACAAAAACAAGTAGAGGGTGTTACAGTGAAAGAAGAAGAGAAGGACGCGTTCAGAGTGAAAAGAGAGGAAGAAGAAGAGGAGGAAACTGGATATCTGGGCCCGGTTTCCCAAACGCATCTTAAAGCGTCCAATGGTTCTAACGGTGAACTTAGCCATAAGATGGTTTTGAGAAACCGTTCCCTGATTAACACTAGTAAGTACTGTCTTAAATACAGAGGCACAAACTGCAGTTGTTGAACTGATGTGTGGTGTTAAAGGGGAAATCTGCAAAAGCTACATCTATATTTGGACTTTTAAATTATTTATTTATAGCCATTGATTCTTGAAGAATATAACACATGCCTCATGAGCTTAGTTCAACTGTTGGGTCCATCAACCAGGGTCCATCAGAACCCCAAATAAGCTTAATTTTACTCCAATGTTTAGAAACAATGTAAACCAACACTGTATAGCCTCAACATGGTTAAAACTATCATGTTTATCATGGATAGTCAGTCCTTGCATCCATCGGTCTGTCTATGAATTTGAGACTAGTTACATTTCTCCATCATCTTATTACCAAAAGTGTTTGAACTGCAGATTGGTTGGTTGATTGATGTGTGGGTTTTTTAAACAGCAACAAAATGGCTGCCCAGAGGCTTGGTTTGGTAAACAGCTGAGGGATGGGGGAAGAAGTGTAACCACTCTCAAATTCATAGAGAAGCTATTGTAGCAACCGTAACCAAACACCTAGCGACCTCGTCAAGAAGTTAAGACATCTTGACGTAACAGTTATAAAGTGTTGGCGAAACATACCTAGATTCAATTATATTAATTAATTGTTTTGCACACACCAGCATGGTGTGTGCAACACCAGGGTTGTGGGTTCGATTCCCACGGGGGGCCAGTACAAAAAAAAAATGCATGAAATGGAATGTATGCATTCACTACTGTAAGTCGCTCTGGATGAGAGCGTCTGCTAAATGACAAAAATGTAAAATGTAACTCCAAAAAGTTATGGGACACTGTAAAGTCCATGGAGAATAAGAGCACCTCCTCCCAGCTGCCCACTGCTCTGAGGCTAGGAAACACTGTCACCACCGATAACTCCACGATAATCGAGAATTTCAAGAAGCATTTCTCTACAGCTGGCCATGCTTTCCTCCTGGTTACCCCGGCCAACAGCTCCGCAGCTACTTGCCCAAGCCTCCCCAGCTTCTCCTTCACCCAAATCCAGATAGCTGATGTTCTGAAAGAGCTGCAAAACCTGGACCCGTACAAATCAGCTGGGCTAGACAACCTGGACCCCTACAAATCAGCTGGACTAGACAACCTGGACCCCTACAAATCAGCTGGGCTAGACAACCTGGACCCCTACAAATCAGCTGGACTAGACAACCTGGACCCCTACAAATCAGCTGGACTAGACAACCTGGACCCGTACAAATCAGCTGGACTAGACAATCTGGACCCTCTCTTTCTAAAATTATTTGCCGCCATTGTGGCAACCCTTATTACTAGTCTGTTCAACCTCTCTTTCGTATCGTCTGAGATTCCTAAAGATTGGAAAGCTGCTGCGGTCATCCCCCTCTTCAAAGGGGGTGACACTCTAGACCCAAACTGTTACAGACCTATATCCATCCTACCCTGCATCTCTAACGTCTTCGAAAGCCAAGTTAACAAACAGATCACTGACCATTTTGAATCCCACCGTACCTTCTCCGCTGTGCAATCCGGTTTCCGAGCTGGTCACGGGTGCACCTCATCCATGCTCAATGTACTAAACAATATCATAACCGCCATCGATAAAAGACATTACTGTACAGCCCTCTTCTTCGACCTGGCCAAGGCTTTCGACTCTGTCAATCACCGTATTCTTATCGGCAGACTCATCAGCTGATAAGAACAACCGATCAATCAACAACCGATCGCTGCCTGCACCTGCCCGCCCATCAAGCATCACTACTCTGGACAGTTCTGACTTAGAATATGTGGACAGCTACAATACCTAGGTGTCTGGTTAGACTATAAAATCTCCTTCCAGACTAATATTAAAATATTAAGCATCTCCAATCCAAAATGAAATCTAGAACCGGCTTCCTATTTCGCAACATAGCATCCTTCAGTCACGCTGCCAAACATACCCTCGTAAAACTGACTATCCTACCGATCCTTAACTTCGGCGATGTCATTTACAAAATAGCCTCCATCACTCTACTCAGCAAACTGGATGCAGTCTATCACAGTGCCATCCGTTTTGTCACTAAAGCCCCATATACCACCCACCACTGCGACCTGTATGCTCTTGTCGGCTGGCCCTCGCTACATATTCGTCGCCAAACCCACTGGCTCCAGGTCATCTATAAGTCTTTGCTAGGTAAAGCTCCACCTTATCTCAGCTCACTGGTCACCATAGCAACCCCCACCCATAGCACGCACTCCAGCAGGTATATCTCACTGGTCATCCCCAAAGCCAACACCTCCTTTGGCTGCCTTTCCTTCCAGTTCTCTGCTGCAAATGATTGGAACGAATTGCAACAATCGCTGAAGTTGGAGACTTATATCTCCCAAGGAAGTTATGGGCCAATTTGTTACAAACCCTCATTGTCAGGCTGATGGAAAAGCCAAAGAGCATTTTACTGGTTGAAGTGTTTTTTAAGTATAAATCAGTTGATATGCGACAATAACACAAACATATTAAGCAGGTGATTCAAATGAGCCTGACAATTATAATCCAAAATAGTGTGAAATGAACTCATAAGCAACCTGGTAATGGATGTTACTCCCCTGAGTTTTCCCCCATTCACATTCAGAATACATTGTGAAAAACTAAAATCTTTTCTCACCATTTTTGCCCCAGGCAGATATAGTACATCCATAAATATCGGTTTCCTAATTAGTGGGGAGGAGTTTCTACAACCAAATTGCATGTGCATCGCCCTCATGCCGCAATTTTAGCAAACACAGAAAGGGGCCTATATTGGAGACCAAAAGTCGTCTGGCACACTGCTTAGAGTTTCAACAACATGAATAACTTATTTCTAGCCTACAATCATCTATGTTACTACTAATGTGAAAACAAGACAAAATATGACTTTTCTTGCTCATTTTAAGGCAAATGTCAAATAATTGTAACATTCATTACAGATGTCAATTGTTGTCCAACATCATGGCTCCGCTGTTGGCATCACCTTTTACAGTGGATTTCCGCTGTTGTGGGCCTTTAACCATCTGTCTGACTTTGTTGTTCACACAGGAGAGATACTTCACTATCGTGGATCCTCTGGGGAGCCTCAACAACCTCATGATGCTGACAAGGCAAAGAAGAGTCTCTCCAGATCAGAACACCTCAAGAAAAACCTGCAGAGATCCACAGGGAAGAGAACTCACTGCTGCTCTGACTGTGGGAAGAGACTCACCTCATCAGGCATTAAAATTCATCAGAGAATCCACACAGGAGAGAAACCTTATAGCTGTGATCAATGTGGGAAGAGTTTTGGTCAATCTGGAAAACTGAGAGTACACCAGAGAATACACACTGGAGAGAAACCTTTTAGCTGTGATCAATGTGGGAAGAGTTTCACTACATCAAGCATTCTGACTGTACACCAGAGAACACACACAGGAGAGAAACCTTATAGCTGTGGTTAATGTGGGAAGAATTTTACTACATCTGGCCATCTGACTTCACACCAGAGAATACACACAGGAGAGAAATCTTATAGCTGTGGTCAATTTGGGAAGAGGTTTGCTGCATCTAGCACTCTGACTCTACACCAGAGAACACACACAGGAGAGAAATCTTATAGCTGTGATCAATGTTGGATGTGTTTTGGTCAATCTGGACATCTGACTCGACACCAGAGAACACACACAGGAGAGAAACCTTATAGCTGTGATCAATGTGGGAAGAGTTTCACTACATCAAGCATTCTGACTGTACACCAGAGAACACACACAGGAGAGAAACCTTATAGCTGTGATCAATGTTGGATGTGTTTTGGTCAATCTGGCTCTCTAACTCTACACCAGAGAACACATACAGGAGAGAAACCTTATATCTGTGGTCAATGTGGGAAGAATTTTACTACATCTGGCCATCTGACTTCACACCAGAGAATACACACAGGAGAGAAATCTTATAGCTGTGGTCAATGTGGGAAGAGGTTTGCTGCATCTAGCACTCTGACTCTACACCAGAGAACACACACAGGAGAGAAACCTTATAGCTGTGGTCAATGTGGGAAGAGTTTTGGTCAATCTTGCCATCTGACTCAACACCAGACAACACACACAGGAGAGAAATCGTATAACTGTGATCAATGTTGGAAGAGTTTTGCTCGATCTGGAGAGCTGACAGCACACCAGAGAACACACACAGGAGAGAAACCTCATAGCTGTAATCAATGTGGGAAGAGATACTCTGATAAAAGATCTCTGATTAAACATCAGAAAATTCATGAAGGAGTTGTTACATGATATCTGTGAAATAAAATGTAGAATGTTTAAACATTGTAGTAGGAGTATTTTAATGATGTCACAATGTAGAATGTTTAAACATTGTAGAAGGAGTATTTTAATGATGTCACAATGTAGAACCCTAAACGTTTGCCCCCTGTTCTATTGATTTCAGCATGATATGGATATTAGCCTCAGGGGGAAAATCCAGGCTCTGAAATGGAAGAGTTACTATTTATGAGTTTTAACAAAAAGTGACTAACAAAAAGAGTTGTTACACTTACCATGTTGGTGACCCACTGGAATCAAAATGCAACACTTCAAAATGTATTTGGCTGTTTTCTACCAGTTGTCCTCTAACCAGGGATGTACACATTATTCCCAGATTCCATGTGGTTTTTGAGCTGCTAGTTTTAACAGGACGTGCAACCTCATCTCCCTCCTCTCGCACAATTGATTTCAACATGATATTAATGAGTGATGACAAATAAGTGTTGTGTTCCTTTGTTTAGTGACCCCTACATTTAAATGCATCACTCCAAAATGTAGCTGACTGTCTTCTGCAGGTTGTCCTCTAACCAGTGAGGTAGAATATATCTCCCATTTCCATGTGTTTATTTTAGTTGTTAGTTTCAACATCATGTACAACCTGATTTCCCCCTAATCGATATCAGTGATTTATTCCTACTTGTCAAAACAACAGCGTTTCTGGTGCTTGTACAGTTTTATAAGGTGCTTGTTTTAAATAATACAAGTAATATGATTATTGTGGCAGATGTTTGTGTATGTATTACATTTTATGTTTTCAATTTATCACAAACTGTTTCTGCATTTGGACTATTGATTTGGACACGTTTAAACTGTGACATTGGGGGATATCTCACCTAGCAAAATGTCGTTGAAAATAAGACTATGCCCGACATACAATATAAGTTGAAAAGAAAACAATTTAATTTCAACATACTTACAGCCTATACACATAGTCGCAGTACAATAATCAATTATATGAACAATCCTACATCACTCCAGGATTTATTTACAACATTCATGTGCTAAATGTCTTTATTCCACTACTGAAGAAGCAGGACTCAAACATTCAGCCTGACAAAATATACATTTTATGCCTCACCATTAAGTGAATTATTGCTAATACATATTAACAAAGGGGTGTACATTTGGGTTTTATATTTCATGTTTAATATTCATGTAAGATTTAGTAATCATAATTATTTATGCAACCAACTGACAATTTTTGGTACAATTATATTGACATTGCTGCCCTGCTTTTAGAATATCAGGGTTCATTCTCAGATGTGCCAAACCAAATGTACTAGAGCATGACATTGGGGACTGGGCCCCGATCCAACAACATGCCTATCTAGTGAACCCTGAAAAGAGAGAGAAGCTCTGCAGTGAGGTGGAAAGTTACTACGGATATTAAGGAGCTAGTTCTAGAAGCTAGTGAGTTTTAGGAAGACGAGAGTTCTAGAAGCTAGTGAGTTTTAGGAAGAAGTGAGTTCTAGAAGCTAGTGAGTTTTAGGAAGACGAGAGTTCTAGAAGCTAGTGAGTTTTAGGAAGATGAGAGTTCTAGAAGCTAGTGAGTTTTAGGAAGAAGAGAGTTCTAGAAGCTAGTGAGTTTTAGGAAGACGAGAGTTCTAGAAGCTAGTGAGTTTTAGGAAGACGAGAGTTCTAGAAGCTAGTGAGTTTTAGGAAGACGAGAGTTCTAGAAGCTAGTGGGATTTAGGATTCTATAGAAAGAAAAAGGAGAAACAAATAATCCTATTGTATATTATTATTTAGAAATACGTGTTTTTTTCTTGTTTTTAATTGTTGACAGCCAGTAGACACCATGTTTATATTCTAGAAGGTGAAGCATTGTAGTTGGTTATAATGAGAAATGGAAGTTGTTTTCTGTTGGTGGTGAGCAAACTTGTCCATCAAAAATATAGGATATATTTGTTGTCTTAAGGGATAAGGTGTTACAGGCTTTGGTTTTTCCATTAATGTTTTGAGGTTGGACTTTAGCTCGTTAGCACGTCTAGCTCGTTAGCACGTCTAGCTCGTTAGCACGTCTAGCTCGTTAGCACGTCTAGCTCGTTAGCCCGTCTAGCTCCGTCAGCCCGTCTAGCTCGTTAGCACGTCTAGCTCGTTAGCCCGTCTAGCCCGTTAGCCCGTCTAGCTCGTTAGCGCGTCTAGCTCGTTAGCACGTAGGACGCACTGATTGGTGTCACCTCGTTAGTCAGTATGTGTTACACCTGTGTTGGCTTGTCCATGTCTATCAGAGCCCCTCCTAAAACCCCACCTGTTTAGTTGTGGTTGTTGTCAGTGACTTTGTTAGTTCCCTCTTCTTTTTAAGTCACATTTTAGATTTTTCTTTGTGGGGAACGTAACAGCAAACAATGTAGTAAAACAAGCTGGTATTTTTTATTGTATGTTGCATCCAATTAATATTTTAATCAATGGCATTTCCTTAAAATGCTCATTAGTTTTTTATCCTCAGTATTTGTTTTTTCCTGTGAAGACATTGCGTTGCATCATGTCTGAAATATACTGTATAATTAAAGCTTGATTTTGCTGATTTGCTTTGAACATATTGTAATACAAATGACTGACCAATCAAGACTCTTGCCAAACCAATGATCTAATGTGTTAAAGCAACACATTTCTTGGTCCATAGTTTTTCCAGCCTGCTGAAGGCGTGGTGGAGCGGTAAACACCACCCCCGGCTCTACCAGGGGCTTGAGGTGGTCTCCCACAGCTCTGCTTATGTCATGTTCTGTGGCCTTGCTGTTCCATTTCTGACTGCCCCTGCAACACAGAAACACATTTAGTTATATTATATAAAACACTCAAAGTAATGGATATGGAGCATCTATGGCCTCAGTTACACCTGGCACCTAAATGCGACTTCTGTCATCCGATCACTCCAAGCTGCATTAGGTTCAGATCTACCAGGATGGGCCTTTGACATAGTCTGGACGCAGTCAGACCACTGAATATGCATAAGCAATGTAAAGAGATGGGGTGAATGAGTGGGGAAAATACATTCTACACAAATTACCTTCATAATAAATCAAATCTTATTGGTCACATACAGGTGTTCAGCAGATGTTATTGCGGGTGTAGTGAAATGCTTGTCCTAGTTCCCACAGTGCAGCAATATCTAACAATTAATATCTAACAATTTCACAACAAATACCTAATACACACAAATCTAAGTAATGGAATAAGAATATATAAATATATGGACGAGCAATGTCAGAGCTGCATAGACAGATACAGTAGAATAGGATAGAATACATAGACAGATACAGTAGAATAGAATACAGTATATACATATGAGATGAGTAATACATAGACAGATACAGTAGAATAGTATAGAATACAGTATATACATATGAGATGAGTAATACATAGACTAAGATACAGTAGAATAGTGTAGAATACAGTATATACATATGAGATGAGTAATGCCAGATATGTAAACATTATTAAAGTGACTAATGATTTCAAGTCTGTGTTTGTAGGCAGCAGCCTCTGTGTTAGTGATGCTATTTAACAGTCTGATGGCCTTGAGATTGAAAAACAGCTTCTGTCTCTCGGTCCCTGCTTTGATGCACCTGTACTGACCTCGCCTTCTGGATGATAGCAGGCTGAACAGGCAGTGGCTCGGGTAATAACAAAGAACAAATGTGTGTGTCTGAGGGGAAATTAACTTTCATACAGCCAAAAGGGGTGAGAAATTACACCAATATGAGTGGACAATTTGAACTAATGTTAATAAACATGGATGATGGAACATATTCCCTTTGCTGACGTGATGGCTATTTAAACCTCTCTAGGGTACGTGGGACGGTAGCCTCCCACCTGGCCAACATCCAGTGAAGTGCAGGGCACCAAATTCAAACTACAGAATTGTAAATATTTAACATTCTTGAAAATACACATGCAATATGTCAAATTTAAGCTTGACTTCTTGTTAATCCAGCCACGGTGTCATATTTCAAAAAAGGCTTTACGGTGAAAGCAAACCATGCGATTATCTGAGGACAGCACCCCATCAAACAAACACAGACAATCATATTTCAGACCGCCCGGCGCGACACAAAACTCAGAAACAACGATATAATTCATGCCTTACCTTTGAAGATCTTCTTTTGTTTGCACTCCAATTTGTCACATAAGCATCACAAATGGTCCTTTTGTTCGACTAATTCCGTCGTTATATCTCCAAAATGTCCATTTATTTGGCGCGTTTGATCCAGAAAAACACCGGTTCCAACTCGCCCAACATGACTACAAAATATTTAATAAGTTACCTGTAATCTTTCTGCAGTGATACTCCATCACATCTGGTTTGCACTTAGTGTGACTATCATTTGTTTTTCAACAGGACAATGACCCAACACACCTCCAGGCTGTGTAAGGGCTATTTGACCAAGAAGGACAGCGATATGTAGCATCAGATGACCTGGCCTCCACAATCACCCGACCTCAACCCAATTGAGATGGTTTGGGATGAGTTGGACCGCAGAGAAGGAAAAGAAGGAAAAGCAGCCAACAAGTGCTCAGCATATGTTGGAACTCCTTCAAGGTTGTTGGAAAAGCATTCCTGATGAATTCCTCATGAAGCAGGTTGAGAGAATGCCAATAGTGTTATTGTTGTCACTATTATTGTACAATGTAGAAAATAGTAAAAAAAAAATATGTAAAAAATGGAATAAGTGTGTCCAAAATGTTAGTCCAACTAGTCTCCCACTGTTTAACCAGAATAACATGAGTTGTGTCCTTCAGACTGTTAGTCCATAATAAACTTGTCTCCCACTGTTTAACCAGAATAACATAAATTGTGTCCTTCAGACTGTTAGTCTATAATCAACTAGTCTCTCACTGTTCCCACTGCTGATATTCACAGAGAATAATTACAAGGATCATATTTCACAATCATTCCCACTGCTGATATTCACAGAGAGTAATTACAAGGATCATATTTCACAATCATTACCACTGCTGATATTCACAGAGAATAATTACAAGGATCATATTTCACAATCATTCCCACTGCTGATATTCACAGAGAATAATTACAAGGATCATATTTCACAATCATTACCACTGCTGATATTCACAGAGAATAATTACAAGGATCATATTTCACAATCATTACCACTGCTGATATTCAAGGAGAATAATTACAAGGATCATATTTCACAATCATTCCCACTGCTGATATTCACAGAGAATAATTACAAGGATCATATTTCACAATCATTACCACTGCTGATATTCACAGAGAATAATTACAAGGATCATATTTCACAATCATTCCCACTGCTGATATTCACAGAGAATAATTACAAGGATCATATTTCACAATCATTACCACTGCTGATATTCACAGAGAATAATTACAAGGATCATATTTCACAATCATTCCCACTGCTGATATTCACAGAGAATAATTACAAGGATCATATTTCTCAGTTGCATTGACCTGCAGACATCAGACACCACCTCTCCCTTATGCACATGTGACTGAAATGGAACCAATCACAAAAATCCCTGACACAGCTTTGATGGCCCAATAAAAACGAAACTGCACGTTTCTGCCAGCCAATGGGATAATTCCAGTGCAGTACATGTGTAGAGGGGTAATTCCAATTCAGGAAGTTCCTACCGTTTAACTTTTTGTCTGAACATTATAATATACATTTTACTCAACTGCGTTACCCACTCCAGTCAGCAGATGGCGGTGTGGGAATTTAAGGTAATGCTGTTGGTGTGACGTAAAATCTAGTGGACGGAACGCTTCGTTCAACAGCAACAACAGTTAGTCAGCCACCTCGGTAGCTTGCTAGACAAAATAGCCGAACCAATAAAGCTCTTTAGATGCTTTAGGGGATATTAGCCACTGTGTTTTAAACCCACTACTGTCGTCTAGTTAGTTATCCGATTTAATTTCATATTTACGGTGTTGTTGTTATTATTCAGCTAGCGGGCTGGTTAAGTTAGCATTAGCCTAGCTAGCTAACATCTCCGACCATGCGGTCACTGAGCTACTCTCCTGCTAAAGAAGAGGCCTGCTGGACGGAGAAAGAAGCTCTTGTGAAAGAGGAGGAGAAAGATGTTACAATACAAAAACAAGTGGAGGGTGAGGCTGTTACAGTGAAAGAAGAATTGAAAGACGTTGCAGTAAAAGAAGAGGAAGATGCGTTCAGAGTGAAGGAGGAGGATGTTACTGTGAAAGAAGAGGAGGAAGATGCAGTTTATGGAGTGGAAGAGGGGGAGGGGGAGATGACTGTCACATCGAAAAAGGAAGAAGAGGAGGAAACTGTATATCTGGGCCCGGTTTCCCAAAGGCATGTTAAGGCATCCAATGGTTTTAACAATGAACGGGCCCTGATTAACACTAGTAAGTACTGTCTTAAATACAGAGTCACAAACTCTGCAGTTGTTGAACTGATGTGTGGTGTTAAAGGGGAAATCTG
Source organism: Salmo salar (assembly GCF_965601325.2). NCBI lineage: Eukaryota > Metazoa > Chordata > Actinopteri > Salmoniformes > Salmonidae > Salmo > Salmo salar. Next base: position 1,227,680 of record NW_027675317.1, on the reverse strand, counting down.
CAATTGCTACATCCATATTGTGACTTTATAATTATTAATTTATAGCCATTGATTCTTGAAGAATATACCACATGCCTCATGAGCTTAGTTCAACTGTTGTACCCCATCAGAACCCCCAAAGAAACTTTTTTTACTCCAATGTTTAGAAACAATGTAATCAACACTGTATACCCTCAACATGGTTAAAACTATAATGTTGACATCATGGATGGTCAGTCCTTGCATCCATAGGTCAGTCTATGAATTTGAGAGTAGTTACATTTCTCCAACCCCATAATCATCTTATAACCAAAACAGTGGTGGAATGACAGCTTTGTTGTTGTATGAACTGCAGATTGGTTGATTGATTGTGTGGCTTTTTTAAAGGGGCAACCTAGTTTTAAAACAGAAACAAAATGGCTGCCCAGAGACTTGGTTTGGTGAACAGCTGAGGGATGGGGGAAGGAGAAATGTAACCACTCTCAAATTCATAGGGACCTCGTCAAGAAGTTCAGACATCTTGGCGTAACAGTTATAAGGTGTTGGCTTGACAGTCACTGGACCCAGGTTTGAGTTCAGCTCAGGGCCTCCCCCTGAATTCACTACACTATGAATACAAGGACTGGCCATCCAGGATGTCATAATGATAGTTTAACCAGGTTTCTAGGATATATAGTATATTCTAGAATTCATCCATGATGTTATAATGATAGTTTACCCTGTTTGGGATAGGGGGCAGTATTTTCACGTCCGGATAAAAAACGTACCCGATTTAATCTGGTTACTACTCCTGCCCAGAAACTAGAATATGCATATAATTAGTAGATTTGGATAGAAAACACTCTAAAGTTTCTAAAACTGTTTGAATGGTGTCTGTGAGTATAACAGAACTCATATGGCAGGCAAAAACCTGAGAAGATTCCATACAGGAAGGCCCTGTCTGATAATTTGTTGTCCTTCTGCATCTCTATCGACATTACAGCATCTGTGCTGTAACGTGACACTTTCTAAGGCTTCCATTTGCTCTCTAAAGCCACCAGAAAGTGGAATGGGGTGTCTGCTGTCTCTGGGCAAAGTACAGCAGCTCTGTTTGTGATCAGTCAGCCTGGGGACAGTGAGACTGAGATGCGCGTTCACGAGAATTCAATTTTTTTTTCTTTCAGCCTTTGAATGAATACAACGTTGCCCGGTTGTAATATTATCGCTATTTTACGAGAAAAGTAGCATAAAAATAGATTTTAAACAGCGTTTGATATGTCACAAAAACCAAAACCACAGCTAAATGCAGTACTAACCTTTGATAATCTTCATCAGATGACACTCCTAGGACATTATGTTATACAATACATGCATGTTTTGTTCAATCAAGTTCATATTTATATCAAAAACCAGCTTTTTACATTAGCATGTAAAAAGCCCATAGAGGTTAACCTCTATGGGCTAGGTGGGACGAATTCGTCCCACCTACGTAACAGCCACTGGCAGCCTGTGGCGCGATTTTCAAAACGTAAAAAATCCTATTACTTCAATTTCTCAAACATATGACTATTTTACAGCTATTTAAAGACAAGACTCTCGTTAATCTAACCACACTGTCCGATTTCAAAAAGGCTTTACAACGAAAGCAAAACATTAGATTATGTCAGCAGAGTACCAAGCCAGAAATAATCAGACACCCATTTTTCAAGCTAGCATATAATGTCACCAAAACCCAGAAGACAGCTAAATGCAGCACTCACCTTTGATGATCTTCATCAGATGACAACCCTAGGACAATATGTTATACAATACATGCATGTTTTGTTCAATCAAGTTCATATTTATATCAAAAACCAGCTTTTTACATTAGCATGTGACGTTCAGAACTAGCATACCCCCCGCAAACTTCCGGGGAATTCGCTAACATTTTACTAAATTACTCACGATAAACGTTCACAAAAAGCATAACAATTATTTTAAGAATTATAGATACAGACCTCCTCTATGCACTCGATATGTCCGATTTTAAAATAGCTTTTTGGTGAAAGCACATTTTGCAATATTCTAAGTACATAGCCCAGGCATCACGGGCTCGCTATTTAGACACCCGGCAAGTTTAGCACTCACCATAATCATATTTACTATTATAAAAGTTTGATTACCTTTTGTTGTCTTCGTCAGAATGCACACCCAGGACTGCTACTTCAATAACAAATGTTGGTTTGGTCCAAAATAATCCATCGTTATATCCGAATAGCGGCGTTTTGTTTGTGCGTTCCAGACACTATCCGAAATAGTAAAGAAGTGTCGCGCGCATGGCGCAATTCGTGACAATAAAATTCTAAATATTCCATTACCGTACTTCGAAGCATGTCAACCGCTGTTTAAAATCAATTTTTACGACATTTTTCTCGTAGAAAAGCGATAATATTCCGACAGGGAATCTCCTTTTCGGCAAACAGAGGAAAAAATCCCAAAGGCGGGGGCGGTCGGGTCACGCGCCTAAGCCCAGTGTCCCTTGATCGGCCACTTGAGAAAGGCGATAATGTGTTTCAGCCTGGGGCTGGAATGACGACATTCTGTTTTTTCCCGGGCTCTGAGCGCCTATGGACGACGTGGGAAGTGTCACGTTAGAGCAGAGATCCTTAGTAAATGATAGAGATGGAAAAGAAGTTCAAGAAATGGTCAGACAGGCCACTTCCTGTAAAGGAATCTCTCAGGTTTTGACCTGCCATTTGAGTTCTGTTATACTCACAGACACCATTCAAACAGTTTTAGAAAATGTAGGGTGTTTTCTATCCATATGTAATAAGTATATGCATATTCTAGTTACTGGGTAGGAGTGGTAACCAGATTAAATCGGGTATGTTTTTTATCCAGCCGTGTCAATACTGCCCCCTAGCCCTAACAGGTTAACTTCGGCGATGTCATTTTCAAAATAGCCTCCAACACTCTACTCAGCAAACTGGATGCAGTCTATCACAGTGCCATCCGTTTTGTCACCAATGCCCCATATACCACCCACCACTGCGACCTGTACGCTCTCGTCGGCTGGCCCTCGCTACATATTCGTCGCCAAACCCACTGGCTCCAGGTCATCTATAAGTCTTTGCTATGTAAAGCTCCGCCTTAACTCAGCTCACTGGTCACCATAGCAACACCCACCCATAGCACACGCTCCAGGAGGTATATCTCACTGGTCATCCCCAAAGCCAACACCTACTTTGGCCGCATTTCCTTCCAGTTCTCTGCTGCCAATGACTGGAACGAATTGCAAAAATCGCTGAAGTTGGAGACATATATCTCCCTCACTAACTTTAAGCATCAGCTATCTGAGCAGCTTACCGATCGCTGCAGCTGTACACAGCCCATCTGTAAATAGCCCATCCAACTGCCTACCTCATCCCCATGTTTTTATTTACTTTTTTGCTCTTTTGCACCCCAGTATTTCTACTTGCACATCATCATCTGCACATCTATCTCTCCAGTGTTAATTTGCTAAATTGTAATTACTTCACTACTATGGCCTATTTATTGCCTTACCTCCGTACTCCATTTGCACACACTATATATAGATTTTTCTATTCTGTTATTGACTGTTCGTTTGTTTATCCAACGTGTAACTCTGTTGTTTTTGTCACACTGCTTTGCTTTATCTTGGCCAGGTTGCAGTTGTAAATGAGAACTTGTTCTCAACTAGCCTACCTGGTTAAATAAAGGTGAAATACATATATTTTTTTTTTTAATCTTAGCTTTATTGACAACACTCAAATGGATACTGTCATTAACGCAGTTCTTCAATAATTACACATAATACTTAATACTGTAGATGTTTAGTTACAGTCACATGATCAACTATCAGAAGATCCAGGAAATACTTTTCTGAATGACAGTCAAATTACAAACATCACGACATGCAACAACAACCAAAGTGCTTCTTCATTCATTACTCTGGTAAAGACAGTTATGCCGTGCTCCACGTTGGATCCAACATCCCTAACAAATTGATGTTTATAAAGTGTTATTGTCTGCTTGATTTACTGTAGGGTCTCGTTAGTCCGTTTGGAAACGGAGATACTTAGCTCATAATGTGTAGAGAACTGTTCCTTGATGGATAGGCTATTGTTCAACACACAGAGCTATTTTCCTATATTTGTTGTTAGGTGTAGTTATGGGTCCTACAGTAGGTCTATGTTATTGTTAGGTGAAGTTATGGGTCCTACAGTAGGTCTATGTTATTGTTAGGTGAAGTTATGGGTCCTACAGTAGGTCTATGTTGTTGTTAGGTGAAGTTATGGGTCCTACAGTAGGTCTATGTTATTGTTAGGTGAAGTTATGGGTCCTACAGTAGGTCTATGTTGTTGTTAGGTGAAGTTATGGGCCAATTTGGCAAACAGTGTACAAACCCTCATTGTCAGGCTGATGGAAAAGCCAAAGAGCATTTTACTGGTTGAAGTGTTTTTTAAGTACAAAGCGGTTGATTTGCGACGACGACACAAACATATTAAGCAGGAGATTCAAGCGAGCCTGACAATTATAATCCAAAGTAGTGTGAAATGAACTCATTAGCAACCTGGTAATGGAGGTTACTCCCCTGAGCAAAAATCTTTTCTCACCAGCAAACATAGAAAAGGGCCTCCAATCTTAGATGTTACTACTAATGTGAAAACAAGACAAAATATGACTATTGTTGCTCATTTTAAGACAAATGTCAAGTAATCATTACATTCATTACAGATGTCAATTGTTGTACAACATCATGGCTACGCTGTTGGCATGACCTTTTACAGTGGATTTCTGCTGTTGTGGGCCTTTAACCATCTGTATGACTTTGTCATTCACACAGGAGAGAGACGGGACTATCGTGGATCCTCTGGGGAGCCTCAACAACCTCATGATGCTGATGAGGCAGAGAAGAGTCTCTCCAGATCAGAACTCCTCAAGAAACACCAGCAGAGACCCACAGGGAAGATAATTAACCTCTCTGACTGTGGGAAGAGATTCACCTCATCAGGCATTAAAATTCATCGGAGAAGCCACACAGTAGAGAAAGCTTATTGCTGTACTCAATGTGGGAAGAGTTTTGATACATCTAGCCATCTTATTGTACACCAAAGAACACACACAGGAGAGAAACCATATAGCTGTGATGAATGTGGGAAGAGTTTTACTCAGCTAGGCAACCTGATAACACACCAGAGAACACACACAGGAGAGAAACCATATAGCTGTGATGAATGTGGGAAGAGTTTTACTCAGCTAGGCAACCTGATAACACACCAGAGAATACACACAGGAGAGAAACCTTTTAGCTGTGATCAATGTGGGAAGAGTTTTACTCATCGAAGCAGCCTGATATCACACCAGAGAATACACACAGGAGAGAAACTTTCTAGCTGTGATGAATGTGGGAAGAGTTTTACTCATTCAACCAGCCTGAAATTCCACCAGAGAACACGCACAGGAGAGAAACCTTTTAGCTGTGATCAATGTGGGAAGAGTTTTACTCATCGAAGCAGCCTGATATCACACCAGAGAATACACACAGGAGAGAAACTTTCCAGCTGTGATGAATGTGGGAAGAGTTTTACTTGCTTGCGCAATCTGACTCTTCACCAGAGAACACACACAGGAGAGAAATCCTATAGCTGTACTCGATGTGGGAAGTTTTTTTAAAAATCTAACCATCTGACGATACACCAAAGAAGACACACAGGAGAGAAACCCTATAGCTGTACTCAATGTGGGAAGAGTTTTGTTCAATCTGGAGAACTGAAGATGCACCAGAGAAGACACACAGGAGAGAAACCTTATAGCTGTACTCGATGTGGCAAGAGTTTTGTTCAATCTGGCGAACTGAAGATACACCAGAGAACACACACAGGAGAGAAACCTTATAGCTGTGATCAGTGTGACAAGAGATACTCCGATAAAAGACATCTGATCAAACATCAGAAAATACATGAAGGAGTTGTTTCATGATATCAATGAATTAATGTCACAATGTAGAATGTTTTAACATTGTAGAAGGAGTATTTTAATGATGTCACAATGTAGAACCCTAAACGTTTGTCCCCTGTTCTATTGATTTCAACATGATATGGATATTAGCCTCAGGGGGAAAATCCAGGCTCTGAAATGGAAGAGTTACTATTTATGTGATTTAACAAAAAGTGACTAACACAAAAAGAGTTGTGTTACACTTACCACGTTGGTGACGCACTTCAATCAAAATGTATCTGGCTGTTTTCTACAAATTGTCCTCTAACCAGGGATGTACACATTATTCCCAGATTCTGTGTGGTTTTTGAGCTGTTAGTTTTAACAGGACGTGCAACCTCATCTCCCTCCTCTCGCACAAATGATTTCAACATGATATCGATGAGTTATGACAAATAAGTGTTGTGTTCCTTTGTTTAGCGACCCCTAAATTTAAATGCATCACTCCAAAATGTAGCTGACTGTCTTCTGCAGGTTGTCCTCTAACCAGTGAGGTAAAATATATCTCCATTTCCATGTGTTTTTTGTTTTGTTGTGTTAGTTTCAAGAGCAGATTCAACCTGATTTCCCCCCAAATGGATATAAGATTTGTGTTTTGCATTTAGGCAGTGCATTGCCATGGATCAGAATTTATTTTGACTGCACGTTTTTCCGTATTGGAGATGAGTTTTGTTTGGGCTCGTTCCAAGGGGACGAGAGTTCTAGAAGCTAGTGAGTTTTAGGAAGAGGAGAGTTCTAGAAGCTAGTGAGTTTTAGGAAGACGAGAGTTCTAGAAGCTAGTGAGTTTTAGGAAGACGAGAGTTCTAGAAGCTAGTGAGTTTTAGGAAGACGAGAGTTCTAGAATCTAGTGAGTTTTAGGAAGAGGAGAGTTCTAGAAGCTAGTGGGATTTAGGAAGACGAGAGTTCTAGAAGCTAGTGAGTTTTAGGAAGACGAGAGTTCTAGAAGCTAGTGAGTTTTAGGAAGACGAGAGTTCTAGAAGCTAGTGGGATTTAGGATTCTATAGAAAGAAAAAGGAGAAACAAATAATACTATTGTATATTATTATTTAGAAATAAGGTTTTTTTTCTTGTTTTTAATTGTTGACATCCAGTAGACACCATGTTTATATTGGTGAAGGTGAAGCATTGTAGTTGATTATAATGTGAAATGGAAGTTGTTTTCTGTTGGTGGTGCTCAAACTTTTCCAACATAAATATAGGATATATTTGTTGTCTTAAAGGGGAAGGTGTTACAGGCTTTGGTTTTTCCATTTATGTTTTGAGGTTGGACTTTAGCACGTCTAGCTCGTTAGCACGTCTAGCTCGTTAGCACGTAGGACGCACTGATTGGTGTCACCTCGTTAGTCAGTATGTGTTACACCTGTGCTGGCTTGTCCATCTCGTTAGTGGGAAGGTGTTTCACCTGAGCTGGTCCAGGTTCTATTTAAGAGTGTCTGGCCCAGTGCTCCAGTTGTCTTGATACATGTGGAGAGTCAACACCTTTAGTTGCTCCACCTTTTTGGTTTGCTTCCTGTCTTTAAGTTTGGTGTGGGTTTTTCTTTTGTTTTCCTCTTCTTGGGCAGATTTAGTGGGTCTCATGGTGGGTGTCTTTTAGGTCCCAGTTGTTGTTACTAGTCAACTTCCAGTGGACACCCCCATAGTGTCTTTCAGAGCCCCTCCTAAAAAACAAGCTTATATTTTGGGTTGGATATTGCATCATATTGTTGATATTTTAATCAATGGCATTTCCTTACAATGCTCATTAGTCTTTCAGTTGTTATTATTGTTTTTTGTCCTCATATTTGTGTACTAAATATTTCTGATTATTTTCATAGTTTTTTCCTGTGAAGCCATTGTGTTGCATCCATGTCTGACATGTGCTGTATAAATAAAGCTTGATTTGATTTGAACATATTGTAAAACAAATTTACCCAATGACTGACCAATCAACAAACTCTTGGCCCACCTTAGTATGAAAAACTGTATCAATCCCACTTTTCCAGCCTGCTAAAGGCGTGGTGGAGTGGTAAACACCACCCCCGGCTCTACCAGGGGCTTGAGGTGGTCTCCCACAGCTCTGCTTATGTCATGTTCTGTGGCCTTGCTGTTCCATTTCTTGACTGCCCCTGCAACACAGAAACACATTTAGTTATATTATATAAAACACTCAAAGTAATGGATATGGAGCATCTATGGCCTCAGTTACACCTGGCACCTAAATGTGACTTCTGTCATCTGATCACTCCAAGCTGCATTAGGTTCAGATCTACCAGGATGGGCCTTTGACATCGTCTGGATGCAGTCAGGCCACTGATTATGCATAAGCAATGTAAAGAGATGGGGTGAATGAGTGGAAAAGTACATTTGACACAAATTACCTTCATAATATCAAAGAACAAATGTGTGTGCCTGAGGGGAAATTAACTTTCATACAGCCAACAGGGATGAGAAATTACACCAATATTAGTGGATAATTTGCACTAATGTAAATAAACATAGATGGAACATATTCCCTTTAGCTGACGTGATGAACCGCTAAGGGGACATAAATATATACCATCTAAACCATGTGTGACCTCTCACCTCTCTGGCTGTAGAAGTGTTCTTCCTAACCAGTCCCTCAACAGCTCTCTGACTGAGCTCTACCCTCACTGGGTCTTCAGAGGAGAGGAAGGCTGAGGAGGGATGGAAGGATGAATGGATCAGTCACTCAATAAAGTGTAGAGCTGCTGTCTGACAAAATCACTATTTTAGTAGTTCATTAAAGTAAATAAGGCTTTATGACTGCTGAATACCAACTATCAATCACTTAGATCATGTATTTTCAGGTAGAGATACATCCTTGGGACGTCCATAGCCCGTTGAAGTTGACATTTAAAATGGTTAAGGTAGGGGTTAAGGTTAGGGTTTAGGGTAGGGATGTCCCAAGGATCCCAGATAGCATTGACCATTGTGCATTCTTCTGTCTCTTTTACATAGCAGGTGATGGGTTCTGACTTCTGAACTTGAAAATATTAAATATCCTTATTATGTGAAATTGAATGAAACAATAATGTATGTTGATGCTAATATGATGTACAATATTCCATGATGTTTCTATATGATAACAATAGAGTAATATATTTAATATGATGTACAATATTCCATGATGTTTCTATATGATAACAATACAGTAATATATTTAATATGATGTACAATATTCCATGATGTTTCTATATGATAACAATAGAGTAATATATTTAATATGATGTATAATATTCCATGATGTTTCTATATGATAACAATAGAGTAATATATTTAATATGACAAATACTATTTTTTAATAGTTTCACTAATTCATTTTAATTAACTTAATCATTATGATTCAACATCAGTTCACCGTCTCACCTCATACTGTGTTGGAGCAGCAGCAGCTGACTGCCCAGTTCACCGTCTCACCTCATACTGTATTGGAGCAGCAGCAGCTGACTGCCCAGTTCACCGTCTCACCTCATACTGTATTGGAGCAGCAGCAGCTGACTGCCCAGTTCAACATCAGTTCACCGTCTCACCTCACACTGTATTGGAGCAGCAGCAGCTGACTGCCCAGTTCAAAATCAGTTCACCGTCTCACCTCATACTGTATTGGAGCAGCAGCAGCTGACTGCCCAGTTCAACATCAGTTCACCGTCTCACCTCATACTGTATTGGAGCAGCAGCAGCTGACTGCCCAGTTCAACATCAGTTCACCGTCTCACCTCGTACTGTATTGGAGCAGCAGCAGCTGACTGCCCAGTTCAACATCAGTTCACCGTCTCACCTCGTACTGTATTGGAGCAGCAGCAGCTGACTGCCCAGTTCAACATCAGTTCACCGTCTCACCTCATACTGTATTGGAGCAGCAGCAGCTCACTGCCCAGTTCAACGTCAGTTCACCGTCTCACCTCATACTGTATTGGAGCAGCAGCAGCTGACTGCCCGGTTCAACATCAGTTCACCGTCTCACCTCAGACTGTTTTGGAGCAGCAGCAGCTGACTTGATCGTTGATGCTATTCATCATGTTTGAATCTGAGAGTAAATAGAGCCGACTACACTCTAAAAATGAAGGGTTCAACTGGAGTTGTTCTCAGATCCCCTAAGAACCGTAGGGTTCTTGGTCAATGAAAAACATCCCCAAAAGGTTCTTCAAAGAACTTGTTAGAAGGTGGGTTCATCGAGGAACCTCCGTTGTTGCTGGACTTCTTCCGGGAACTTCGCAATTACAACTGAAAACGATGGTGACAAGTTTGGATGCGACAACAGTTAAAAAGGTTAAGTTGGGTTGATGTTTGGCTCTGAATATGTCTCGAAATCATTTATTATAATAATATAACATACTAATAATGAATAACGAAGACAATGATGGTTTTCTGTGAATATCTTCCATAACGTTACTATAGTTAATTAACGTAAATATTAGAAAGCCGGGTTTGACCGTCGGCGTTGTATGAGCTACAGTACAGTACCGTTAGCTAGCTAGCTAACGTTATGTCCTAACTAGGCACAACTAGGTTTGGATTATTTCCTCAACTATATTCTTTCCCATATATTGTATATCGTTTCCATAAAGACAACATGGCTTTACACTCATTAACGTAAGTTTCCAATCTACATGTACAACTAGCTTCGTTAACTAACTAACTAACTAACTAAGGACGGTGACCTGTCCAGACGAGATGTTACAACGAACTGAATCGTCAATGGAGGTCTTCCTCTTTATATAGGCTGCTACAGCATGCAATACTATTAACTCACAAGGGGGCAGAACGTTACATGGACAATACTATCCCATTTTGGACACGTTACATGGACAATACTATCCCATTTTGGAAACGTTACATGTACAATACTATCCCATTTTGGAAACGTTACATGGACAATACTATCCCATTTTGGAAAAGTTACATGTCCGCCCCCTTGTGGAGGGAAATTAATATCTTAGATGGTACAGAACATGGACACAATGCAATTGGGATCAAGAAGAAGGTACAGATATGTTGTAGGACAGCTGCATTTGAAGTGTACATTTAACCTACATAGCAGTCAATACAAACTGACATCTATTAGCATACAAATGTGTGCAAATGATCTTTTCAGATCTTCTCAGAAATGAATTAGGTCCATGGAATGGATATAGACAAAAAGATAATTCAAGGACTATCAGAGGTAGAGAGGCGAGGCAGGGGTGAGGACATCATCCTGCTATTTTGACAGTCCCTGAAGGACAATACAGAAGAGGGATTTGCTCTTATTCCTTCCCTTTCTCTAATGTATTTTGTAATAAAATGAGCAAGTGTAGTAAGATCATTGCTTTACTTTACTAGGACTGGAGACCACAGCAGTGATTCTGCTCTTGCCCTACCTCTTCAATGAGGACCCGAGTGGCCTTTATGTCCGTGACAAGGTATGTCTATGCACCAATCATCTGTTTCTTCATAAACATAGGGGTGCATGCTTATATAAAACTACAGCTGAACATTTGTTATGTTCTATGTGTATTAATCTTTTCTTACTTTTGTTGACACAGATTTCACCGCTCTTCACTCCTTTACTGCACATCGGTGGAAATCCATTTCACCATGAGAGTGAAATCCCGCTGGCCTTTGATGAGGAGAACATCCAGGCCCTCGAGGACGTCCCCATGGGACTTGGGGCTCTGCTACGGCTGGATGTTTTATTTTATGTTAAATTTCCCCAAAATGTCAGAAGAACACTTATGTTGTTAAGTTACTGTGTTCTGGGGATCAGAGAAGTTGGGGTGAAGTTACCAGGGCCGGTCATAAAGATGGAAAACTTCCTAACATAACTAAGTGGATACGATATACACACTAAAGCTGAAAAATCTGTATTTAGCATCAAGTCTACAATATTGTTAGTTTACCTATGATTCATCTTTAATGTTGTTTTTATTGTACATCATTATTTTATATATTTTAAATGTCATGAAAAGCACTATACAAAGAAATGTATTATTTATTATGGTCTGACATGTCTGCAGAAATGTTGCAATATTGTAATGTGTTTTGTTTTGTAAATATTAATTCATATTTGTGGTGGCACTAAATAAACAATGCATTATTTAAATCCATATTGTCAATATTATTATTAAAATATTTCTTATAAGGAGGGAGGGTGGACAGGGAGTTTAAAAAAATGAACCCCAAAAGGTTCTTTGAGGAACTATGATAAGGGGTTTTTCAAATAACTTTTAGGGGTTCCCCCACAGTTCCAATTTGAAGAACCCCTACAGGATACTCCAGAAACCTTTACTTTTTAGAGTGTATATTGATAAAAGTCTCCTTGTCCGAGAGACATTTACATAGTTATACACAGCCCAATTTGGGATGACTATTTTAGAGTGAAACAGGCAGACCTGATATCGACCATAATTCAACGTCCATGGACGTCACGTGCTGAGGGGGTATGACCAAAGTTATTATATTTAGCTACACTTTGTAGTACATTTTTACACTATAATTAATGTTTATGATGCCACATCGCCCGTTTTCAAAGGGAGTCGTTGGTTTTTAGGGGCAGTCGCTTTTAAGCTTTTTGTCTGAAAGTATTTTCTCAACTGCGATACCAACTCCAGTCGGCAGATGGCGATGTGCGTCTTTCAGGTGATTCTGCCACTGTGACGTATAATCTAGTGGACGGGACGCTTCTTCAACATCAACAGCTAGTCAGCCACCATGGTTCACTCTAACTTTATGGAAAAAGGTTTATTCAATAAATCTAGCAACTCCTCTCATACTGGGAAGAACCCCCCCCCCCAGGCCTTAAGGGCAGTTTATTTCAATTGTAGTACCTGGACGTTTTATAGTGTCATCCTTAGGGTAATTTACCCTAAAGTGGACACACTCCCATCAGTTTCTGAGACAACTGCCCAGACTTTGTAGACAGTTTAATAATGCTTAAACCTCATCTTTATCAAATGATCCATTAAAGATACCAACTCAAAACCTACTTTCATCTACATATGGGTTGTTTAAATTGTACCTAATTATATTCCCAGTATTACTTCATCAAATCTCTAGTAATCATTATACACACATACAATTCATCATATTTTCATATATTCACAGAATCCATAGAAAACGTAAGAAATTCTCAGGTAGTCACGACAACCATTCCATTTGTTTTTTCAGGGACTCTCCAAAGAGTTCCTAGGATAATGAAACTCATACATTTACATCTTTCAATACTTCTAAAATGGGGTACAGGTTTAAAATAATTCCAGGTGCACCGTACCATCTTATACTATATCACAAATGGTCTTAACTAGTAAACACAGATTCTAGTTTTCATCCAGTTCACACAGATAGCTGACTCAGCCTCAGAGCCTCCTGACTGGGCCCTGTTTACACCTCCACACAGGAATACACACTCAGAGCCTCCTGACTGGGCCCTGTTTACACCTCCACACAGGAATACACACTCAGAGCCTCCTGACTGGGCCCTGTTTACACCTCCACACAGGAACACACACTCAGAGCCTCCTGACTGGGCCCTGTTTACACCTCCACACAGCAATACACACTCAGAGCCTAGGAGGCTTTTCTAAAAACTCCACTTTGCGTGTTTCACTCACCTCTTTTTTTAAACTACGTTCGAGATGTGGTATCCACTCGGCTCGCTGCCTCTCAGATTAAAGGTGGGTCCATTTGTTCTGTTCCCGCAGTGTGGTCTCCCTGAGATCCCAAGTTAGAGGGATCCCTGGAGCACCATTTACCCAGGTCACCAGGAGCAGTCACCAAGTCAAGATTCACATCCCCATCGCCAAATGTAGTGGTTAATATCAAATGAGACAAACTTATCACACAAGTCAGAGTTATTCTTAAACTAAATCTTTATTCACTTATAAGGGAGCAGGTCAATACAACACACATATAAAGTCAATCAATTGCGTGCCCTATGATAATGATGGCTGGTCGAACAATCACCCCCAGATGATTCGTTGAGAGATGAATCACCCCCAGATGATTCGTTGAGAGATGAATCACCCCCAGATGATTCATTGAGAGATGAATCACCCCCAGATGATTCATTGAGAGATGAATCACCCCCAGATGATTCGTTGAGAGATGAATCACCCCCAGATGATTCGTTGAGAGATGAATCACCCCCAGATGATTCGTTGAGAGCCCCGAGACAAAAGTACAAAGGTCTTTTACAGCCAAGACACACCCCTTTCAACCTACATGACCAACAACAGATGTATAGAACGGGTCACAAGGTTAAGATTGGTATGAAAGATACTTATAATTCTCAGCAGAGTGTATCTTCTGTAAAAACAGTACTCTGTGTAGAGACCAGGGTCTGGCCCTGGGGTCATCTCTCCCTGGTACCATATAGAACAGAAACATTAACTCATGTTCTGGAATGCGGTCTCTTTAGGTTTTATCACCCAAAAGACATTGTAAATCTCCTGTCAGTGTTTTCTCCCAGAGGCCCATCCTCAGTAGAACACAGACACAATAAGAACCCTCTATTCTGTTGCATAAAACAACCATTTGATTCAATAAAAGTATTATAACATAATCTTGCAGTTTTGCTCACAGTGTCCACTGGAAGTTGACTAGTAACAACAACTGGGACCTAAAAGACACCCACCATGAGACCCACTAAATCTGCCCAAGAAGAGGAAAACAAAAGAAAAACCCACACCAAACTTAAAGACAGGAAGCAAACCAAAAAGGTGGAGCAACTAAAGGTGTTGACTCTCCACATGTATCAAGACAACTGGAGCACTGGGCCAGACACTCTTAAATAGAACCTGGACCAGCTCAGGTGAAACACCTTCCCACTAACGAGATGGACCAGCCAGCACAGGTGTAACACATACTGACTAACGAGGTGACACCAATCAATGCGTCCTACGTGCTAACGAGCTAGACGTGCTAACGAGCTAGACGTGCTAACGAGCTAGACGGGCTAACGAGCTAGACGTGCTAACGAGCTAGACGTGCTAACGGGCTAGACGCGCTAACGAGCTAGACGTGCTAACGAGCTAGACGTGCTAAAGTCCAACCTTAAAACATAAATGGAAAAACCAAAGCCTGTAACACCTTCCCCCTTAAGACAACAAATATATCCTATATTTTTGATGGACAAGTTTGCTTACCACCAACAGAAAACAACTTCCATTTCACATTATAATCAACTACAATGATTCACCTTCACCAATATAAACATGGTGTCTACTGGCTGTCAACAATTAAAAACAATTATTTAAATAATAATATACAATCGTATTATTTTATTCTCCTTTTTCTTACTATAGAATCCTAAAACTCACTAGCTTCTAGAACTCTCGTCCCCTTGGAAGGAACCCAAAAATAAACTCAAATCAAATTGTATTAGTCACGTGTGCCGAATACAACAGGTGTAGACCTGTAGACCTAACAGTGAAATGCTGACTTACGAGCCCCTAACCAACAGTGCAGTTTCAAAAACATACAGAAAATAATAAGAGATAAAACTCATCTCCAACACGGAAAAACGTGTCAAAATAAATTGTGATCCATGGCAACGCACTGGTTAAACGCAAAATACAAATCTTTTTGACTGCCCACCCCAGAGACAATCAGCAACCAAGTTGTCCTTACCACGGACATGTCTGATTTCAAGAGGAAACTCCTGCAATATCCGTAGTAACTTTCCACCTCACTGCAGAGCTTCTCTCTCTTCTCAGGGTTCACTAGACAGGCATGTTGTTGGATCGGGGCTCAGTCCCCAATGTCATGCTCTAGTACATTTGGGTTGGCACATCTGAGAATGAACCCTGATATTCTAATAGCAGGGCAACAATGTCAATATAATTGTACCCAAAAAATGTAAATTGGTTGCATTAAAAATAATCATTACTAAATGTTACATGAAATGTAAATATTAAATATTTGGTTGCATAGTCTACTTTCAACAGCTTTTCAATGACATGTTGCTAGGTGGGATATCCCCAATGTCAAAACACAGTTTTAACGTGTCCAAATCAATAACCAATATGCAGAAACAGTTTGGGATATATTGAAAACCTAAACATAACATGTGCTATATACACAAACATCTGCCACAATAAACACAACACATGGAAATGGGAGATATCTGTTACTTCACTGGTTAGAGGACAACCTGCAGAAGACAGTCAGCTACATTTGGGAGTGATGCATTTACATTTAGGGGTCACTAAACAAAGGAACACAACACTTATTTGTCATCACTCATCGATATCATGTGGAGTTTTTTTCTTTTTTACCGTTGTTTTACCAGTTAAGTTGACTGAGAACACATTCTCATTTACAGCAACAACCTGGGGAATAGTTACAGGGGAGAGGAGGGGGATGAATGAGCCAATTGTAAGCTGGGGATGATTAGATATCCATGATGGTATGAGGGCCAGATTGGGAATTTAGCCAGGACACCAGGGGTTAACACCCCTACTCTTACGATAAGCACCATGGGATCTTTAATGACCTCAGAGAGTCAGGACACCCGTTTAACGTCCCATCTGAAAGACGGCACCCTACACTGGGCACTGTCCCCAATCACTGCCCTGGGGAATTTGGATATTGTTTAGACCAGAGGAAAGAGCGCCTCCTACTGGCCCTCCAACACCACTTCCAGCAGCATCTGGTCTCCCATCCAGGGACTGACCAGGACCAACCCTGCTTAGCTTCAGAAGCAAGCAAGCAGTGGGATGCAGGGTGGTATGCTGCTGGGTTAAAGCCAGCAGTGGGATGCAGGGTGATATGCTGCTGGCAATCAATTGTGCGAAAGGAGGAAGATGAGGTTACACGTCCTGTTAAAACGAACAGCTCAAAAACCACACGGAATCTGGGAATAATGTGTACATCCCTGGTTAGAGGACAATTTGTAGAAAACAGCTCGCTACATTTTGAAGTGTTGCATTTTGATTCCAGTGGGTCACCAACATGGTAAGTGTAACACAACTCTTTTTTTGTTAGTCACTTTTAGTTAAATCACATAAATTGTACTCTTCCATTTCAGAGCCTGGATTTTCCCCCTGAGGCTAATATCCATATCATGTTGAAATCAATAGAACAGGGGACAAACGTTTAGGGTTCTACATTGTGACATCATTAAAATACTCCTACTACAATGTTAAAACATTCTACATTGTGACATTAATTCATTGATATCATGAAACAACTCCTTCATGAATTTTCTGATGTTTGATCAGAGATCTTTTATCAAAGTATCTCTTCACACATTGATCACAGCTATAAGCTTTCTCTCCTGTGTGTGTTTTCTGGTGCATCTTCAAATTCTGTGAAGTTGAGAATCTTTTTCCACAATCTGAACAGTGGAATGGTTTCTCTCCTGTGTGTACTCGCTGGTGTCTTGTCAGATTGCCAGATTCAGCAAAACTCTTTCCACATTGACAACAGCTATAAGGTTTCTCTCCTGTGTGTGTTCTCTGGTGTAATTTGAGCTGGCAAGATTGAACAAAACTCTTCCCACATTGAGTACAGCTATAAGATTTCTCTCCTATGTGTGTTCTCTGGTGCACTGTCAGATGGCCAGATTGACCAAAACTTTTCTCACATTGACCACAGCTATAAGGTTTCTCTCCTGTGTGTGTTCTCTGGTGTAATTTGAGCTGGCCAGATTGAACAAAACTCTTCCCACATTGAGTACAGCTATAAGGTTTCTCTCCTGTGTGTATTCTCTGGTGTGATATGAGGCTGGTTGACTGAGTAAAACTCACCCCACATTGAGTACAGCTAAAAGATTTATCTCCTGTCTGGATTCTCGGATGAATTTTAATGCCTGATGAGGTGAATCTCTTCCCACAGTCAGAGCAGGAGTGAGATTTCTTCCCTGTGGGTCTCTGCTGGTGTTTATTGAGGTGTTCTGATCTGGAGAGACTCTTCTCTGCCTCGTCAGCATCATGAGGTTGTTGAGGCTCCCCAGAGGATCCACGATAGTCCCATATCTCTCCTGTGTGAACAACAAAGTCAGACAGATGGTTAAATGCCCACAACAGCAGAAATCCACTGTTTATTTGAGGTAAAAGGTGATGCCCAGATCATACCCATGAACTTGTACAACAATTGACTTCTGTTAAATTATTTGACCATTAAGACAGTCAACTTAGCAACAATCATATTTTGTCTTGTTTTCAAATCAGTAGTAACTAGAAATAAGTTATTAAAGTTGTTGTAACTCTAAGCAGTGTGCCAGACAACTATTGGTCTCCAATATAGGTCCCTTTTTGTGTTTGCTAAAATTGCAGCACGAAGGCAATGCGCACACAATTTGATTGCAGAAACTCCTCCCTGCTAATGAGGAAACCGCTAGTTATGGATGTAGTATATCTGGTAATGAGGAAACCACTAGTTATGGATGTAGTGTATCTGGTAATGAGGAAACCACTAGTTATGGATGTAGTATATCTGGTAATGAGGAAACCACTAGTTATGGATGTAGTGTATCTGGTAATGAGGAAACCACTAGTTATGGATGTAGTATATCTGCTAATGAGGAAACCACTAGTTATGGATGTAGTATATTTGGTAATGAGGAAACCACTAGTTATGGATGTAGTATATCTGGTAATGAGGAAACCACTAGTTATGGATGTAGTATATCTGCTAATGAGGAAACCACTAGTTATGGATGTAGTATATCTGGAAATGAGGAAACCACTAGTTATGGATGTAGTATATCTGCTAATGAGGAAACCACTAGTTATGGATGTAGTATATCTGCTAATGAGGAAACCACTAGTTATGGATGTAGTATATCTGGTAATGAGGAAACCACTAGTTATGGATGTAGTATATCTGGTAATGAGGAAACCACTAGTTATGGATGTAGTATATCTGGTAATGAGGAAACCACTAGTTATGGATGTAGTATATCTGCCTGGAGCAAAAATGGTGAGAAAAGATTTTAGTTTTTCACAATGTATTCTGAATGTGAATGGGGGAAACTCAGGGGAGTAACATCCATTTCCAGGTTGCTAATGAGTTCATTTCACACTACCTTGGATTATAATTGTAAGGCTTGTTTGAATTTCCTGCTTAATATAATGTTTGTGTCGTCATCGCAAATCAACCGCTTTGTACTTAAAAAACACTTCAACCAGTAAAATGCTCTTTGGCTTTTCCATCAGCCTGACAATGAGGGGTTGTACACTGTTTGCCAAATTGGCCCATAACTTCACCTAACAACAATCATACCTATGTAATGAACGAAGAAGCACTTTGGTTGTTGTTGCATGACATACATAGTGTCCTCTAGGACCCATAACAATAACATAGACCTACTGTAGGACCCATAACTTCCCCTAACAATAACATAGACCTACTGTAGAACCCATAACTTCACCTAACAATAACATAGACCTACTGTAGGACCCATAACAATAACATAGACCTACTGTAGGACCCATAACTTCACCTAACAATAACATAGACCTACTGTAGGACCCATAACTTCCCCTAACAATAACAGAACTACTGTTGGACCCATAACTTCACCTAACAATAACATAGACCTACTGTAGGACCCATAACTTCCCCTAACAATAACAGAACTACTGTTGGACCCATAACTTCACCTAACAACAACATAGACCTACTGTAGGACCCATAACTTCACCTAACAACAACATAGACCTACTGTAGGACCCATAACTTCACCTAACAACAACATAGACCTACTGTAGGACCCATAACTTCACCTAACAACAACATAGACCCACTGTAGGACCCATAACTTCACCTAACAATAACATAGACCTACTGTAGGACCCATAACTTCACCTAACAACAACATAGACCTACTGTAGGGCCCATAACAACAAATATAGGAAAATAGCTCTGTGTGTTGTACAATAGCCTATCCATCAAGGAACATTTCTCTACACATTATGAGCAAAGTAGGGATGTTGGATCCAACGTGGAGCGTATCTCTGTGTCCAAACAGACTAACGAGACCCTACTGTAAATCAACCAGACAATAACACATTATAAACATCCATTTGTTAGGGATGTTGGATCCAACATGGAGAACGGCATAACTGTCTTTACCAGAGTAATGAATGAAGAAGCACTTTGGTTGTTGTTGCATGTTGTGGCTTCTGTCATGTGACTGTCATTCAGAAAATGATTTCCTGGATCAGCTGATGATAGTTGAACATGTGACTGTAACTAAACAGCTACAGTATTAAGAATGATGTGTAATTATTGAAGAACTGCGTTAATGACAGTATCCATTTGGGTGTTGTCAATAAAGTTAAGGTGACTCTCGGTTAGAACCATTGGATTTAGTAAACTCTGAAATGATTTAGGATTTCTGTTCCCATGAAAACTGTTTTCCCAGCTTTCCTTATGTTACATAAGGAGACACTAAATGTTACGTAGGTAGAGAGCATTTCAGAGATCTGAATACAAAAAACTGTCCTAACAGGACAATAACCTAAACCACAAGGCCAAATCTACACTGGAGGAGCTTACCAAGATGACATTGAATGTTCCTGAGTGGCCTAGTTACAGTTTGGACTTAAATCATCTTGAAAGTCAATGCAAGACTTGAAAACGGCTTTCTAGCAATGATCAACAACCAACTTGACAGAACAGGAAGGATTTTAAAAAGAATAATGAATATTCACATGAAGATCAGTCTCCTATTGGATGACATCACGACTTCCCATCAAGCCAACTCCTTGGAGGCCTTACTATGACCACTCACTCCTTCTAGTTTGCAGTTGTTAAAAAAACACTATTTTGCTCAAAACATTTATTTGTTTCCCATTAGTGTGTTTATACTTTACTGTATTTATATATCACTTTTCAACAGGAAAAGTTTAAAAATCCCTGGAGGACTTCATGGACAATTCATACCGTACAAAAATATATTCAAGTGTAGAATGCCCTTTCAAAAAGCACACATTAGTTCAACAACTGCAGAGTTTGTGTCCCTGTTTTATAAGATAGTACTCACTGTGTTTACTGGTGTTAATCAGATCAATGTCCCTGTTTTATTAGATAGTACTCACTGTATTTACTTGTGTTAATCAGATCAATGTCCCTGTTTTATTAGATAGTACTCACTGTGTTTACTGGTGTTAACCAGATCAATGTCCCTGTTTTATAAGATAGTACTCACTGTATTTACTGGTGTTAATCAGATCAATGTCCCTGTTTTATTAGATAGTACTCACTGTATTTACTGGTGTTAACCAGATCAATGTCCCTGTTTTATAAGATAGTACTCACTGTATTTACTGGTGTTAATCAGATCAATGTCCCTGTTTTATTAGATAGTAATCACTGTATTTACTGGTGTTAATCAGATCAATGTCCCTGTTTTATTAGATAGTACTCACTGTATTTACTGGTGTTAATCAGATCAATGTCCCTGTTTTATTAGATAGTACTCACTGTATTTACTGGTGTTAATCAGATCAATGTCCCTGTTTTATTAGATAGTACTCACTGTATTTACTGGTGTTAATCAGATCAATGTCCCTGTTTTATTAGATAGTACTCACTGTATTTACTAGTGTTAATCAGTTCTCCAGTCTTCTCTTCTTCGTCCTCCTCTAATGTAACAGTCATCTCCCCCTCTTCATCTTTCACTCCAAAAACTGCATCTTCCTCCTCTTCTTTTACTGTAACATCCTCCTCCTCTTTCACTCTGAACGCGTCTTCCTCTTCTTTCACTGTAACGTCTTTCTCTTCTTTTTTCACGGTAACAGCCTCACCCTCTACTTGTTTTTGTATTGTAACAGCCTCCTCCTCCTCCTCCTCTTTCACGAGAGCTTCTTTCTCCGTCCAGCAGACCTCTTCTTTAGCAGGAGGAGAGTAGCTTAGTGAACTCATGGTCGGGGATGTTAGCTAGCTAGGCTAGTGCTAACTTAACCAGCCAGCTAGTTGACTTACAACGTAAATATTAAATTAAATGGGGTAGCTCGTTGTTTCCACATAAGTATGTTTAAATCATAGTGACAAATAAACCACGAAATTGTCTAAAGAACTTGAATGCTCCGACTTTGTTGGCTAGCGAGCTACCGAGGTGGCTGCAGTTGTTGAAGAAGCGTTCCGTCCACTAGATTATACGTCACACTAGAAACATCGCCTGAAAGACACATATCGCCATCTGCTGTCTGGAGGGAGGAAACGCAGTTGAGGAGGGAAAACTATTTTTATTCTTCATTGAATTATAATATTATAAAGCAGTTTAGGGAAACGTTTTTTTCCTCTCCATTAAATATGAATATTATATCAACACGTATAAAGAGCAACAAGTGTTGTTTGATTAGTTCAGATTTTTTCTGAGAATTTAAAACAAACTCTACATCTACTCCACATCTGTATTTCTGATTCGGTCAAATAACTAGATATCAAAATAAGCACCTAGTTATTGATATCCTTGATAAAGATGAGCCAAAATTACTGTATAAAATAAATAAATAAACTTTACCCACTACCAGGATATTTTAGCCCAAAACCTGGTTACCTCTCTGCTAGGAGGCTGAGACTTGGCCATAAGTGGATCTTCCAGCAAGACACATCAACATCCACAAAGAAATGGTTAATTGGGCACAAAAATCAACATTTTTAATGGCCATCTCAGTCTTCGGACTTGAACTCCATTGAAAACCTGTGGTTTGAATTGAACAGGGCAGTCCATAAGACAGACTAAATAAAACAAAGACCTGGAGAGATTCTGTATGGAGGAAGGGTCTAAGATCCCACCCAATGTGTACTCTAATCTCATAAAACATTTCAGTGTCGTTTTCCTCCCAAGGGGAGGGTGCTGGAGTATTGAAAACATGGGTAGCAATAATTCAGACCCCTACATTTTGAGAATTACATGTTAAACTAAATCTCTTTCTCTGAGCAATTGTATTAGTATAAAATAATATAATTTCCCTTATTTTGGTGTAACAATACATCATGTAGTATATAATGAACAGACTAGGTCTATACTGCTCCTACATGGTGTAACAATACATCATGTAGATGTACAGTGGGGGAAAAAAGTATTTGATCCCCTGCTGATTTTGTACATTTTCCCACTTACAAAGAAATGATCAGTCTATAATTTAATAGTAGGTTTATTTGAACAGTGAGAGACAGAATAACAACAAAAAAATCCAGAAAAATGCATGTCAAAAATGTTATAAAATTATTTGCATTTTAGTGAGGGAAATAAGTATTTGACCCCCTCTCAATCAGAAAGATTTCTGGCTCCCAGGTGTCTTTTATACAGGCAACGAGCTGAGATTAGGAGCACACTCTTAAAGGGAGTGCTTCTAACTGAAGAGGGATAATTCCAGTGCAGTCAGGGGCGGAAATCCCAGGGGGGGGGGACGGGGGGGACACGACTCCCCCATCCTGGGAAAAATATGATTTGTCCCCCCAATATATCACTGAAACATAACTATGTAATTTAAATAATATTAATAATACGCAATGAAAGCAATTGTGCTGATTATAGACACTTAATAGCGCATTTTTAAGTTTCAAAAGATTGCGACCCCCCACCCTTTGCCTCACAATGGTTTGATCCACTGCCAGTTCCTTAGTTGGCAAGGTAACAGAGGGGTCGTGTCTACTGTCTGAAAGGCACTCAATGCACGTACCTGACGTGAGGTTCATCCAGTCAATCGCGCACACACACTAGCTGAATATGCAGAGCTAGTGCGCAAATATTAACTATTAAGCTAGCTAGTACCTATTCCATTTATGTGGCGTCGTCAAAGATGGAATCTTTGCTATCGTCAATTTATTCCAAGATCAGCATGCAGATGATGTAAGTTAGTGCTTCGAAGTCCCTGTGATAAGGTTAGCGATAAACTGAAGTTTAAACTTAACTGAACTACACTCTCTTCTACCATTGTCTTAACTATATTTAATGGTCTCGTTGCAAAAGCTAAATTGTCGCAAGGGAACTTTTATTTATTTATTTTACTTCACCTTTATTTAACCCGGGTAGCAAAGATTATAGCAAACACCACTGAAACTGAATTGGTGCTCGCTTGCTTTGCAAATTCAGCTATTGTTGGAAGCCAGCAAATATGAAACAAACTATTAAAATGACAAAAGGTTGCAGCATATGTTGTGTAAATGGTGAACTCATACAGCTGTCAACTCTTGTCACTGCAATCCGTTTCACATTTGCTATCTACCTTTTAGATCGAAGCCCAAATAGAATGATAGAAGCCCATCTCCTACTGTAAATAACCTACACACTGTGTGTGTGTAGCCAGCCAGCCAGCCAGGTAGAAAAATGGCAGAAAAATAAAAGACGGACATCAGAGTATTTTTCAGTACACCAAAACGCATAGTAAGATCCCTAGTAGCCTAATATCTCAAAGACTAGTTGATAAAAAGTTCATAAGAAAGAAATGAAATTCTAATGGAAATGTTTCACAATGATGTCATTAGGCAGAGCAGGCAACAGATGGCACACAGACAGCAGAGTTGGGGACAGATATGCAGGGACAGACTGGCAGAGACAGGGAGTCTCAGGTAAGTTTGTTGAGTCTTTGTTTGGCAACATTATGAAAGGTTCTCAATTTTTTGGACTAGTAAAATAGGAACATAATTGGAAAATGCCATGGATACCCCCACTCTCAACTTAAACTGGTGACTGAACTAAGATTTGTTAAAGGCAATGGTATTGCTGTTGTGATTAGTTGTGTAGTTTTGGGTACCGGTAGTTAGGAGTACGGCAAACACCTTATTTCTTTGGTTCCTCAATATACATTTACCATATTACAATGTAGGCTATGTGTTACAGCACTACTTTTGGTGTCCCCCTCAGGAATTGCTCTTGAGAAAATTTCATGTAATTGTACCCTGAGTGCAGTACATGTATAGAGAGATAATTCCAGTGCAGTACATGTGTAAAGGGTGTAGAGGGATAATTCCAGTGCAGTACATGTGTAAAGGGTGTAGAGGGATAATCCCAGTGCAGTACATGTGTAAAGGGATAATCCCAGTGCAGTACATGTGTAAAGGGTGTTGAGGGATAATCCCAGTGCAGTACATGTGTAAAGGGATAATCCCAGTGCAGTACATGTGTAAAGGGTGTTGAGGGATAATCCCAGTGCAGTACATGTGTAAAGGGTGTTGAGGGATAATCCCAGTGCAGTACATGTGTAAAGGGTGTTGAGGGATAATCCCAGTACAGTACATGTGTAAAGGGTGTTGAGGGATAATCCCAGTACAGTACATGTGTAAAGGGTGTAGAGGGATAATCCCAGTACAGTACATGTGTAAAGGGTGTTGAGGGATAATCCCAGTACAGTACATGTGTAAAGGGTGTTGAGGGATAGTTCCAGTACAGTACATGTGTAAAGGGTGTTGAGGGATAATCCCAGTACAGTACATGTGTAAAGGGTGTAGAGGGATCGTTCCAGTACACCGGTTATTGACTGGAGACTTAAAATGCTGAAAACAGGTCCCTAGTGGAATGACAACAACATGGCTGCTTGTTAAAGAAGAGATGGAGAGAGAGACAGAGATAACCATATACATTGCACATGGACCGTAAGAAATCCTGAAGGTATTGAAATGCCTGGGCTCGCAGGGGATGTGTTAATTCATAACCCATCATTTATACCTGTTAATTCATAACCCATCATTTATACCTGTTAATTCATAACCCATCATTTATACCTGTTAATTCATAACTCATTCTCCTTCAGAGAGCCTATGGGAACCTTAGAAATTGTCACGTTACAGCAGAGATGCTGTATTTTCAATAGAGA
The DNA here is from genome assembly GCF_965601325.2 of Salmo salar. NCBI lineage: Eukaryota > Metazoa > Chordata > Actinopteri > Salmoniformes > Salmonidae > Salmo > Salmo salar. The sequence continues at coordinate 1,201,974 of NW_027675317.1, read as the reverse complement.
TGCCACAGAAGCAGAAGAATGGGCCAGACAGGGCACTTCCTGTATGGAATCTTCTCAGGTTTTGGCCTGCCATATGAGTTCTGTTATACTCACAGACACCATTCAAACAATTTTACAAACTTTGGAGTGTTTTATATCCGAATATACTGGAAAAGAGTAGTAACCAGTTTAAATCGGGTACGTTTTTTATCCGGCCATGAAAATACTGCCCCCTAGCCCAGACAGGTTAAAGAAGAGGAGGGGCATTTGTAAGGAGTATGACATATGTTATGACCAAATGTTAGGTATAAAAGGCTGTGTACATTGTATGATATTAAGAGCTCTCTCAATAAAGAACTAACCTTTTGCTGACTTCTGGGACTTTGTCGAATTCTTCTATTAACCGGGGCCTTACAACCCCCGGGGAATTGGTCAAAGCATATAGTGAGTTTTGAGTTAATAACATTGGGATGAAAATTCTCGTGACAACTTGGTCCTTCGAGCCGGATCTCAATACCTGCCTCTGTCGTCCCAAGGAACTGCTGGAAACCGTGCACGGGCGGATCCAGGATCCGTAAGACAAAGACCTGACCTCTGAATTGAGGGTTTATTTCAGGCCAGTGGTGAACTGGTACACGACAGAGGTGGTGTGTCACGTCCTGGCCAGTATAAGGTTAATTGTTTTTGTAGTTTGGTCAGGACGTGGCAGAGGGTATTTGTTTTATGTGGTTCGGGGTGGTGTGTTTGTGTAAAGGGTGTTTGATTTAGTATTTCCGGGTTTTTGGTTGATGGTCTATGTGTTTGTATTCTATGGTTAGTCTGGTGTGTGTGTTTCTATGTTTGGTTAATTGGGGTTGGGACTCTCAGTTGAAGGCAGGTGTTGTCTATCTGCCTTTGATTGAGAGTCCCATATATGAGGGTGTGTTTGTGTGTGTGATTTGTGGGTGATTGTTCTGTGTATAGCCTTGTGCCGTACCAGACTGTTTTTTGTCGATTGTTCGTTCTTTGTTATTTTGTATGTTCATTTTTGAAGATAATTAAAAATCAAGATGAGCATTCACGTACCTGCTGCGTTTTGGTCCTCATTCACCGACGACAAGCGTGACAAAATCACATGACTTCTAGTTAGAGAAAAGGATTCCTGTTAACACGGCCTGCTACAAGCAGGAAACAAGTTATGGACAAACCAGAAATGTCACATGTCTGTTTGACAGTAACCCTGGATGATAAATGTGTGAACTATCTTGTCATCTTTTTGGGTAACCACAATGGAACATTCTAGTCTTTAAGGACATGAACTGGCAGAACAGGTTTCAGCAAAGTATGGAGTCATTGTTTTCAGGAAGGTGCAACCATGGAGATAGGAGGGACAGGAGGCAGACTAAGGTACAAGGGAAGCCAACTACTGCCCTACAAAGACAAACAGCATCTACACAAACAGCCACCTGAACTACTGCCCTACAAAGACAAACAGCATCTACACAAACAGCCACCTGAACTACTGCCCTACAAAGACAAACAACATCTACACAAACAGCCACCTGAACTACTGCCCTACAAAGACAAACAGCATCTACACAAACAGCCACCTGATCTACTGTCCTACAAAGACAAACAGCATCTACACAAACAGCCACCTGAACTACTGCCCTACAAAGACAAACAGCCACCTGATCTACTGTCCTACAAAGACAAACAGCATCTACACAAACAGCCACCTGAACTACTGTCCTACAAAGACAAACAGCATCTACACAAACAGCCACCTGAACTACTGTCCCACATAGACAAACAGCATCTACACAAACAGTGAATCTGAGAAAAATGACTTTAAATTTGTTTTCTAGTCCATGCATATCAACCATGACCACTGATCTGACCTATGACCCCTAAAATACTGATACTACACTCTGCCTTGGTATGACCTTAAACAGCTGTCTGGGTAATGAAACAGCAAAGTGCAGCATCTAGAAATCTAAATGTGTTGATCCAGCTTTCTGGTTGTTTTTCTGTTTGATGGAAACAGTTTGAGAGTTCTAACTACATTCCAACCTTATTTAATGGTGTTGTGTAGTTGTGTTGTCATGTTGTGAATGTTGTATTGTAGTAACCCTCAACTGTATTTAATGGTGTTATGTAGTTGTGTTGTCATGTTGTGAATGTTGTTTTGTAGTAACCAACTGTATTTAATGGTGTTATGTAGTTGTGTTGTCACCAATTTTTCCGGTGATGGAGAGAGACACCAGACAAGACACAGAGACAGCAACAGAAGAATAGGATATGATGGAGAGACACCAGACAAGACACAGAGACAGCAACAGAAGAATAGGATATGATGGAGAGAGACACCAGACAAGACACAGAGACAGCAACAGAAGAATAGGATATGATGGAGAGAGACACCAGACAAGACACAGAGACAGCAACAGAAGAATAGGATATGATGGAGAGAGACAGAGAAGGGGAGACAACACAGTAGTCTCTTTCACTTAAAGCTGCTACAGGGATTCTACTTAATGCACACAGAGAGAGAGAGAGAGAGAGAGAGAGAGAGAGAGAGAGAGAGAGAGAGAGAGAGAGAGAGAGAGAGACTAGTGGTTAGAGTGGTGGGTCAGTAACTGGTATGGTCAGGTAGACTAGTGGTTAGAGTGGTGGGTCAGTAACTGGTATGGTCAGATAGACTAGTGGTTAGAGTGGTGGGTCAGTAACTGGTATGGTCAGATAGACTAGTGGTTAGAGTGGTGGGTCAGTAACTGGTATAGTCAGATAGACTAGTGGTTAGAGTGGTGGGTCAGTAACTGGTATGGTCAGGTAGACTAGTGGTTAGAGTGGTGGGTCAGTAACTGGTATAGTCAGATAGACTAGTGGTTAGAGTGGTGGGTCAGTAAATGGTATGGTCAGATAGACTAGTGGTTAGAGTGGTGGGTCAGTAACTGGTATGGTCAGATAGACTAGTGGTTAGAGTGGTGGGTCAGTACATGAAAGGTTGCTGGTTTGAATACCTCAGCCTTCAAGGTAAAAATCTGTTGGTTCCCTTAATTTAAGCAAGGCACTTACAACTAATTTGCTCCAGGGGCGCCGTACTACTATGGCTGACCCTGTAAAACAACATATTACACAACACCTATCATACTACTATGGCTGACCCTGTAAAACAACACCTATCATACTACTATGGCTGACCCTGTAAAACAACATATTACACAACATCTATCATACTACTATGGCTGACCCTGTAAAACAACACATTTCACTGCATCTATCATACTACTATGGCTGACCCTGTAAAACAACACCTATCATACTACTATGGCTGACCCTGTAAAACAACACCTATCATACTACTATGGCTGACCCTGTAAAACAACACCTATCATATTACTACGGCTGACCCTGTAAAACAACAGCTATCATACTACTATGGCTGACCCTGTAAAACAACACCTATCATACTACTATGGCTGACCCTGTAAAACAACACCTATCATACTACTATGGCTGACCCTGTAAAACAACATATTACACAACACCTATCATACTACTATGACTGACCCTGTAAAACAACACATTTCACTGCATCTATCATACTACTATGGCTGACCCTGTAAAACAACACCTATCATACTACTATGACTGACCCTGTAAAACAACACATTTCACTGCATCTATCATACTACTATGGCTGACCCTGTAAAACAACACCTATCATACTATTATGGCTGACCCTGTAAAACAACACATTTCACTGCATCTATCCGCTGTCTGTGACAATAAAACATTTTAAAAGCAAGCTAACATAGAAAATGACAGCATTGTTTTTTTTTAAAATATGACAACAGTTAATTTAACAATGCTGGTTATAAATCTTGTTGACATACATCCAAGAACAGCTTGACTTGCATTACACTCTCACTGCAGAAAAAAATATTCTCATGAAATCACATGATTTCTAGTTAGAGAAAAGGATTCCTGTAAACACGGCCTGCTACAAGCAGGAAACAAGTTATGGACGAACCAGAAATGTAACATATCTGTTTGATAGTAAACCTGAAAGATGCATGTTAGAACTATCTTGTCATCTTTTTGGGTAACCACAATGGAACATTCTAGTCTTTAAGGACATGAACTGGCAGAACAGGTTTCAGCAAAGTATGGAGTCATTGTTTTCAGGAAGGTGTACCCATGGCCAGTGGTGTAAAGTACTTCAGTAAAAATACTATAAAGTACTACATAAGTAGTTTTTTTGGGGTATCTGTACTTTACTTTTGAATTTATATTTTTGCAAATTTTACATCACTACAGTCCCAAAGAAAATAATGTACTTTTTAATCTATACATTTGACCTGACACCCAAAATAACTCATTACATTTTGAATGATTAGACAGGACAGGAAAATGGTCATCTCTACTGCCTCTGATCTGGCGGAGCCAGGAAACACAAATGCATCTTTTGTAAATTACGTCTTCGTTTTGGTATGTGCCCCTGGCTATCCATACATTTTAAAAACAAGATAATGGTGACGCCTGCTTTGCTTAATAGAAGGAATTTGAAACGATTTATACTTTTAATTTTACTTTTCATACTTAAGTATATTTAGAACCAAATATTTTTGTACTTTTACTCAGGTATGAAAATTGGGTACTTTTTCCACAACTGTCTATGATGATAGGAGAGACAGGAGGCAGACTAAGAGCAAGGGCAGCCACCTGAACTACTGCCCTAGAAATACAAGGAGCAGTCTACACAAACAGCCACCTGAACTACTGCCCTAGAAAAGACAAACAGCATCTACACACACAGTGAATCTGAGAAAAATGGTTTCAAGTTTGTTTTTTAGTCCATGCATATCAACCATGACCACTGATCTGACCTATGACCCCCTATGTGTCACGGTTGTCGTAGGTTGAAGTGGACCAAGACGCAGCGGGGAAATGTGCACTCATCTTCTTTTTATTTAAACGGACAAAGAAGGAAAACCACAACACAACACAACACAACACAACACAACACAACACAACACAACACAACACAACACAAAATAACACAAAATAACACAAAATAACAGGCCGATAAGGCGACAAAGCTATACCAAGCACAATCTCCCACTATTACTAAAACAAACACATACCTAATTTATAGAACCCTCAATCAGAGGCAATGAGAATACACCTGCCTCCAATTGAGGGTTCAACCCCCAATTAACTAAACATAGAAATACAAATAACTAGACTGAACATAGAAATACATAAACATAGAACAGCGCCCAAAACCCGGGAATACTAAATCAAACACCCTACAACTAACACAACCACCCTGAACCACATAAAACAAATACCCCCTGCCACGTCCTGACCAAACTACAATAACAAACAACCCCTTTTACTGGTCAGGACGTGACACTATGACCCCTAAAACGCAAAAGAAAAGTGCAATATCTAGAAATCTGAATGTGATTATTCAGCTTTCTTGTTGTTTTTCTGTTTGATGGAACTAGTTGAGAGTTCTGTGTTATTTCTTATTTTATGTACCTTTATTTAACCAGGTAGGCCAGTTGAGAACAAGTTGTCATTTACAACTGCGACCAGGCCAAGATAAAGCAAAGCAGTGTGACACAAACAACACAGAGTTACACATGGGATAAATGTCACGTCCTGACCAGTAAAAGGGGTTATTTGTTATTGTAGTTTGGTCAGGGCGTGGCAGGGGGGTGTTTGTTTTGTGTGTTTCGGGGTTTTGATGTATGTTCTATATTTTCTATTTCTATGTTTATTCTAGGTTTCTCTTTCTATGATGTGTTTTTTCATTGACCTCCAATTAGAGGCAGCTGGTGGTTGTTGTCTCTAATTGGAGGCCATATTTAGTGTGCTCGTTTTCACTTGTGTTTGTGGGTGGTTGTTTCCGGTTTAGTCTGTGCACCTTACTGGACTGTTATCGTCGTTATTTTGTTTGAGTGTGTTTACCTTCAATAAATACGAAGATGAGCAATATACCCGCTGCATATTGGTCCAATGATTTCTCCTCTTCAGACGACAAAGTTTATGACAATAAACCAACGTACAGTCAATAACACAATAGAAAGGTCTATATACAGTGTGTGCAAATGTAGTAAGATTAGGGAGGTAAGGCAATAAATAGGCCAGAGTGGAGAAATAATTACAATTTAGCAATTAAACACTGGAGTGATAGATGTGCAGAAGATGAATGTGCAAGTAGAGATACTGGGGTGCAAAGGATAAAGGAAATTACAAAATGGGGATGAGGTAGTTGGTTGGGCAATGTACAGATGGGCTATGTACAGGTGCAATGATCGGTAAGCTGCTCTGACAGCTGATGCTTAATGTAATGTTTTGTCAAGTCAAAGACAGGGTCACCAAAACCATAAAACCAGCTAAAATGATGCACTAACCTTTGATGATCTTCATCAGATGACACTCCTAGGACATTATGTTATACAATACATGCATGTTTTGTTCAATCAAGTTCATATTTATATAAAAAACCAGCTTTTTACATTAGCATGTGATGTTCAGAACTAGCATACCCCCCGCAAACCTCCGGTGAATTTACTAAATTACTCACGATAAACGTTCACAAAAAAACATACCAATTATTTTAAGAATTATAGATACAGAACTCCTTTGTGCAATCGAGGTGTCCGATTTTAAAATAGCTTTTCGGTGAAAGCACATTTTGCAATATTCTGAGTAGATAGCCCAGCCATCACGGCTAGATATTTAGACACCCACCAAGTTTAGCCCTGACCAAACTTCGATTTACTATTAGAAAAGTTTGATTACCTTTGGTGTTCTTCGTCAGAATGCACTCCCAGGACTGCTACTTCAATAACAAATGTTGGTTTGGTTCAAAATAATCCATTGTTATATCCAAATAGCGGCATTTTGTTCGTGCGTTCAAGACACTATCCGAAGTGTAAATAAGGGTCACGAGCACGACGCATTTCGTGACAAAAAAATTCTAAATATTGCATTACTGTACTTCGAAGCATGTCAACCGCTGTTTAAAATACATTTTTATGCAATTTTTCTCGTAAAAAAGCGATAATATTCCGACCTGGGAAAGCGTGTATACGTGCAAAGAGAGAGAAAATAAAAGCATGGGATCCCCTCGTGCACGAGCCTGAGTTTCATAGTACTGACCGGCAACTATCCAAACGCGCTACTTTTTTTCAGCCAGAGCCTGTAAAGCCACGATTCAGCTTTTTGCCGCCTTCTGAGAGCCCATGGGAGCCGTAGGAAGTGTCACGTAACAGCAGAGATCCCCTGTATTGGATAGAGATAATCAAGAAGGGCAAGAAATGGTCAGACAGGGCACTTCCTGTAAGGAATCTTCTCAGGTTTTGGCCTGCCAAATGAGTTCTGTTATACTCACAGACACCATTCAAACAGTTTTAGAAACTTTGGAGTGTTTTCTATCCAAAGCTAATAATTATATGCATATTCTAGTTTCTGGGCAGGAGTAATAATCAGATTAAATTGGGTACGTTTTTTATCCGGCTGTGAAAATACTGCCCCCTAGCCATAACAGGTTAATGAGGGAGATATAAGACTCCAGCTTCAGTGATTTTTGCAGTTCGTTCCAGTCATTGGCAGCAGGGAACTGGAAGGAAAGGTGGCCAAATGAGGAATTGGCTTTGGGGGTGACCAGTGAAATATACCTGCTGGAGCGCGTGCTACGGGTGGGTGCTGCTATGGTGACCAGTGAGCTGAGATAAGGCAGGGCTTTACCTAGCAAAGGCTTATAGATGACCTGGAGCCAGTGGGTTTGGCGATGAATATGAATCGAGGGCCAGCCAACGAGAGCATACAGGTCGCAGTGATGGGTAGTATATCGGGCTTTGGTGACAAAACGGATGGTACTGTGATAGACTACATCCAATTTGCTGAGTAGAGTGTTGGAGGCTATTTTGTAAATGACATCGCCGAAGTCAAGGATCGGTAGGATAGTCAGTTTTACAAGGGTATGTTTGGCAGCATGAGTGAAGGAGGCTTTGTTGTGAAATAGGACGCTGATTCTAGATTTAATTTTGGATTGGAGATGATTGATGTGAGTCTGGAAGGAGAGTTTACAGTCTAACCAGACACCTAGGTATTTGTAGTTGTCCACATATTCTAAGTCAGAACCGTCCAGAGTAGTGATGCTGGACAGGCGGGCAGGTGCAGGCAGCGATCGGTTGAAGAGCATGCATTTAGTTTTACTTGCATTTAAGAGCAGTTGGAGGCCTCAGAAGGAGAGATGTATGGCATTGAAGCTCGTCTGGAGGGTTGTTAATACAGTGTCCAAAGAAGGGCCAGAAGTATACAGAATGGTGTCGTCTGCGTAGAGGTGGATCAGAGAATCACCAGCAGCAAGAGCGACATCATTGATGTATACAGAGAAAAGAGTCGGCCCGAGAATTGAATTGAACCCTGTGGCACCCCCATAGAGACTGCCAGAGGCCCGGACAACAGGCCCTCCGATTTGACACACTGAACTCTATCTGAGAAGTAGTTGGTGAACCAGGCGAGGCAGTAATTTGAGAAACCAAGGCTGTTGAGTCTGCTGATAAGAATGCGGTGATTGACAGAGTCGAAAGCCTTGGCCAGGTCGATGAAGACGGCTGCACAGTATTGTCTTTTATCAATGGCGGTTATGATATCGTTTAGGACCTTGAGCGTGGCTGAGGTGCACCAATGATCAGCTCTGAAACCAGATTGCATAGCGGAGAAGGTACGGTGGAATTCTAGATGGTCGGTGATCTGTTTATTAACTTGGCTTTCGAAGACTTTAGAAAGGCAGGGCAGGATGGATATAGGTCTGTAACAGTTTGGGTCTAGAGTGTCACCCCCTTTGAAGAGGGGGATGACCGCGGCAGCTTTCCAGTCTTTAGCGATCTCAGACGATACGAAAGAGAGGTTGGACAGGCTAGTTATGTATTTGTGTTTTCATGTTTTGAATGTTGTATTGTAGTAGGCCTAACCCTCACCAATTATTCTGGTGATGGAGAGAGACACCAGACAAGACACAGAGACAGCAACAGAAGAATAGGATATGATGGAGAGAGACACCAGACAAGACACAGAGACAGCAACAGAAGAATAGGATATGATGGAGAGAGACACCAGACAAGACACAGAGACAGCAACAGAAGAATAGTATATGATGGAGAGACACCAGACACAGACAGACAGACAGACAGACAGACAGACAGACAGACAGACAGACAGACAGACAGACAGACAGACAGACAGACAGACAGACAGACAGACAGACAGACAGACAGACAGACAGACAGACAGACAGACAGACAGACATACAGACAGACAGACACCCTACATAGGCCCCCCCAGATCAGACCTATCCCCCCCCTCCTCATATACCCAGGCTGTGAGCAGAGCAACAGGCCCAACCCCCACTATTACGCAATGGTTTAGGTACTGTGGGATTCTTTAATCAGTTTGGCTCATTAGATAGGTCAGAGTCTATGTTTGAAGTTCTTGAGTGATTTTTGGCAATACACTGGTGTTGTATTCATGGTTTTAGCAGTTGAAATTCCATCCCGGACCCCCCTACTGGCTATGGGCTAAGCCACCAATGTCTTCACATCCTAGGGGAGAGAGAAGCTGCTAACCCTGGGGAGAGAGAGGACCTGCTACCCCTGGGGAGAGAGGAGCTGCTACCCCTGGGGAGAGAGGAGCTGTTACCCCTGGGGAGAGAGAGGAGCTGCTACCCCTGGGGAGAGAGGAGCTGCTACCCCTGGGGAGAGAGGAGCTGCTACCCCTGGGGAGAGAGAGGAGCTGCAACCCCTGGGGAGAGAGGAGCTGCTACCCCTGGGGAGAGAGGAGCTGCAACCCCTGGGGAGAGAAGAGCTGCTACCCCTGGGGAGAGAGGAGCTGCTACCCCTGGGGAGAGAGGAGTTGCAACCAGGAGAGACTGTGACCCTGCTCGGGAAGAGCTTAACGATTGGTGATTGTTGGGGCACGATTGGCAGGAGCTTCAGTGATGAAGACTGCTGAACTTGCTGATGTTTCACAATATGCCGTGGCCGTCTCAGTCACCAGGTCTCAACACAATAGAACACCACCATCCCTCCAATAGACTTCCAGACAGTTGTAGAATGTTTGCCAAGGCTCATTGTAAGAGCTGTAAAGAGAGAGGGACTCGGAGAGAGAACAGGTAGAACCTGATATGTAAATGAGCAGAGCAAACGAAAGTAACTTTCGACGACCGAATGATCATTCAGACTCTGTTTCTATTGAGAGATAAAAGGTAAGACGACGATTGTTATGTGTATTAATATAGTTGATGGTATTGTTATGTGTATTCATATAGTTGATGATATTGTTGTGTGTATTAATATAGTTGATGATATTGTTGTGTGTATTCATATAGGTGATGATATTGTCATGTGTATTAATATAGTTGATGATATTGTTATGTGCATTAATATAGTTGATGATATTGTTATGTGTATTAATATAGTTGATGATATTGTTATGTGTATTCATATAGTTAATGATATTGTTGTGTGTATTAATATAGTTAATGATAGTGTTGTGTGTATTAATATAGTTGGTGATATTGTTGTGTGTATTAATATAGTTGATGATATTGTTATGTGTATTAATATAGTTGATGATATTGTTGTGTGTATTCATATAGTTGATGATATTTTTGGGGGACAGTGTTATAATAGTCCTACTCTCCTTAAAATGTTTTGGATATAAATTAGATGCGTGGGGTGAATTCGTTCTGTGCCCATCTGTGTGCCCCAGGGTGATCGCTCCTACACTATCTACAATCTAAAAGGGTTCTTTGGCTGTCCCCATAGGAGAACCCTTTGTAGAACCCTTTTTTTGGTACTAGGTAGAACACTTCTGGGTTCCGTGAAGAACCCTTTCCACAGAGGGTTCTACATGGAAGCCAGAAGGGTTCTACCTGGAACCCAAAAGCGTTCTCCTATGGGGACGGCCGGAGGACCCGTTTGGAACCCTTTATTCTAAGAGTGTACTGTATCATAGGTCTATAGACTTGTCTTCTCAAAACAGGCTTAAAACACAACAAGCAACAAACAAACATGTTCTCTTTATAATCTACAGTTAACTCCTTTCACTCAGGAAGGTATGTTGTGTGAAAGAGAGACTAATAAATATTGTTCAAGAGACTAACAACAACTTACACTTCCTCAAAACAGTTTGTGTGTATTCATTAGTGCCCACCGTAGCAAAACGTTTGGCAACAGAAACCGTTTAGGTCACATTGTACAGCGTTTAGAGTAAACGGTTTATGTTTTATTTAACATCTTAAAACTGTTGGCTGTGGAGTAAACTAATGAATACAACCCAGGTTGTCGCCTACGACTCGGCATGTTGATACCTGCCTCTTGCTGAAACCTGAACGTAGCCTGAGGGGTATACTATGATACAGGCTTGATATACTGGTTTTCTAAAGCTAGCCAGCTTCAGTTAACTTCACATTCCAGCTCAGGCCTCACCCATCAGAATATACACAACAGAACAGAAAAAATCACAATGAAGTTTCAAGGTGAGAATCCTGCCAGGGATTATTGTAAAGTGTGGAGATAAATTAAATGTAATGTTAGTATAGTGAATGACAGTAAAACACTCCTAACAGTCTACTACTACTGAGACAGGTTGGTGTAATGTTAGTATAGTGAATGACAGTAAAACACTCCTAACAGTCTACTACTACTGAGACAGGTTGGTGTAATGTTAGTATAGTGAATGACAGTAAAACACTCCTAACAGTCTACTACTACTGAGACAGGTTGGTGTAATGTTAGTATAGTGAATGACAGTAAAACACTCCTAACAGTCTACTACTACTGAGACAGGTTGGTGTAATGTTAGTATAGTGAATGACAGTAAAACACTCCTAACAGTCTACTAGTACTGAGACAGGTTGGTGTAATGTTAGTATAGTGAATGACAGTAAAACACTCCTAACAGTCTACTACTACTGAGACAGGTTGGTGTAATGTTAGTATAGTGAATGACAGTAAAACACTCCTAACAGTCTACTACTACTGAGACAGGTTGGTGTAATGTTAGTATAGTGAATGACAGTAAAACACTCCTAACAGTCTACTAGTACTGAGACAGGTTGGTGTAATGTTAGTATAGTGAATGACAGTAAAACACTCCTAACAGTCTACTACTACTGAGACAGGTTGGTGTAATGTTAGTATAGTGAATGACAGTAAAACACTCCTAACAGTCTACTACTACTGAGACAGGTTGGTGTAATGTTAGTATAGTGAATGACAGTAAAACACTCCTAACAGTCTACTACTACTGAGACAGGTTGGTGTAATGTTAGTATAGTGAATGACAGTAAAACACTCCTAACAGTCTACTACTACTGAGACAGGTTGGTGTAATGTTAGTATAGTGAATGACAGTAAAACACTCCTAACAGTCTACTACTACTGAGACAGGTTGGTGTAATGTTAGTATAGTGAATGACAGTAAAACACTCCTAACAGTCTACTACTACTGAGACAGGTTGGTGTCAGTTTAATCATATAAATGGAGCTGACTGGACGTGGTCAAGTCAAATTCAATATATCAATATTCATATATTATACTTCTACATTTAACATTTCATATGATAATGTAATTGTATCATAGTTCCACTATAGTGTAGTGATCCTCTACATTTCATATGATAATGTAATTGTATCATAGTTCCACTATAGTGCAGTGATCCTCTACATTTCATATGATAATGTAATTGTATCATAGTTCCTCTATAGTGTAGTGATCCTCTACATTTCATATGATAATGTAATTGTATCATAGTTCCACTATAGTGCAGTGATCCTCTACATTTCATATGATAATGTAATTGTATCATAGTTCCTCTATAGTGTAGTGATCCTCTACATTTCATATGATAATGTAATTGTATCATAGTTCCACTATAGTGCAGTGATCCTCGCTATATGAGCCACTTCACAATTCCAACCAAGTGACCCAATTGGTGCCAATGGTGCGATGCGTAGGTTGTTGGCCTTTTACATGTGAGACCTGGGTTCACTTCCCTGCCCAGCTGTTTGCTACATTGGTGTCAAAAGTGGTATGGTGTCTGTGAGAACATCAGAATGGACCGGATGTGTGAGGGGTCTGAGTAGTCGAAGCACGGGACTAATTAACATATTGATACTGGGTTAACACTATTAATACTGATACTGGGTTAACCCTATTGATATTGATACTGGGTTAACACTATTGATACTGATACTGGGTTAACACTATTGATACTGATACTGGGTTAAACCTATTGATACTGATACTGGGTTAACACTATTAATACTGATACTGGGTTAACCCTATTGATATTGATACTGGGTTAACACTATTGATACTGATACACTATTGATATTGATACTGGGTTAACCCTATTGATACTGATACTGGGTTAACACTATTGATACTGATACTGGGTTAAACCTATTGATACTGATACTGGGTTAACACTATTAATACTGATACTGGGTTAACCCTATTGATATTGATACTGGGTTAACACTATTGATACTGATACTGGGTTAACCCTATTGATATTGATACTGGGTTAACCCTATTAATACTGATACTGGGTTAACCCTATTGATACTGATACTGGGTTAACACTATTGATACTGATACTGGGTTAACCCTATTGATACTGATACTGGGTTAACACTATTGATACTGATACTGGGTTAACACTATTGATACTGATTCTGGGTTAACCCTATTGATACTGATACTGGGTTAACCCTATTAATACTGATACTGGGTTAACCCTATTTATACTGATACTGGGTTAACCCTATTAATACTGATACTGGGTTAACCCTATTTATACTGATACTGGGTTAACACTATTTATATGTTAAGGGCTCTAACATTGGAACAAAACTATTTGTCTCCCTCTTGATGTTGCTTGCAGTTCCTCTCTCTCTTCCTGCATTCCTCTAACCCCTCCCTCCCTCTAACCCCACCCCTCTGGCAGAACCAGGAAGTCCATCCCCCTTCACAAACTCTCTTCTGAGGAAACGAAACTGATCTGAGTCTCTGTGTCGTCTGTCTGTGTGAGAGTGAACAACCGTCCAAATGGCTCAACAGGGAGTTCTGCTGGACCAGGACCAGTTCTGTTGTTCTGTCTGTCTGGATCTACTGAAGGAACCAGTCACCATCCCCTGTGGACACAGTTACTGTAGGAGCTGTATTGAGGGCTGCTTGGATCAGGATGTTCTGAAAGGGGTCTATAGCTGTCCTCAGTGCAGACAGACCTTCAGTCCGAGGCCGACGCTGAGTAAAAATAACATGTTGGCTGAGCTGGTGGAGAAACTGAAGAAGACAGGACTCCAGGCTGCTCCCCCTCCTGCTCTGTGCTATGCTGGACCTAGAGATGTGGCGTGTGATGTCTGTACTGGGACCAGAAAGCAGAAAGCCCTCATGTCCTGTCTGGCGAGTCTGGCCTCTGACTGTGAGACTCACCTCCAACCTCACTACGAATCTCCAGCTTTCAAGAAGCACAAGATGGTCAAAGCCACCGCACAACTACAGGAGAAGATCTGCTCTCATCATGACAAACTGCTGGAGGTTTACTGTCGTACCGATCAGCAGTGTATCTGTCTGCTGTGTGTGATGGATGAACATAAAGGCCATGATACAGTGTCAGCTGCAGCAGAGAGGACTGAGAAACAGGTAAGACCAGAACAACTTGTTGGTGACTGTCTGATAAACAAAGAATTAAAGATACAGTAGGAACTAAGGCTGTTTGAATATGAGATCATTCAAATGAAATGGATCCTCAGCAGAACAAATATGAACACAAACCTTGAGTATATAGATATGTCAACCCAGATTCTCCAGATGTATCACCATTTTATAATGTCAAACACTATTATCATTCTGAATGGCCTTTTATGAGTCCAAAGTTCAGTCTCAACCCGTTGATACATGTAGTCCTACCATAAAAACTATAATCATTCACATAGCAACAAATAAATATCATTTAGTAAATGGACCATCCATTTTTTAGACCTTCCTCTCTATGGGCCCTATGTCACATTACTATACTATTGATCTACTGGACTAATAAAGCTTGATAGCTCATTGAAGAGTGATTCTCCACAGAGGCAGCTGGGGATGAGTCAGCAGAAGGTCCAGCAGAGATTCCAGGAGAGAGAGAAGGAGCTGAAGGAGCTCCAACAGGCTGTGGAGTCTCTCAAGGTGAGTATTGTTGACCAGAGGAGACACACCATTTCACCTGTCTCCTCCAGTCAGAGAGAGAGAGAGAGGTAGAGGGGCTCCTATCCAATCCCACTGACCCCACTGTTGGGAACAGGTTGTCACTGCTGAGGCAGTGAAGAAAGTAGAGGAGGATGGGTCAAGGCTGAGGGATCCTGAGAGGATCCCTGTGAGTAGTAGATCTGTGACAGCATAGAGGGATGGGCCAACCAGTGATATATGCTTCAGTAAGGTTGGCTTCTTAGTGTTCATAGCAAATGGTTATCAACTGTACCGCAGAAATGGAATGTAAATCACAGAAAGAAAATGTGTTTTGGTGGCAGCTGCAGATAAGTATTTGGTCATACTAGATTTGACTTCAGAAGAGTTCCAGGGTGTGTTGAGTGGTGGTGTCCCGTCCTCCCAGGCCGTTGGCCTGGTGCAGGAGCAGATAGGGTCAAAGTAGTGGAATGGGGTAGTGGGTTTTAATGAGTGTAGGGTTAGTTTGCCTGGTGCAGGAGAAGATAGGGTCAAAGTAGTGGAATGGGGTAGTGGGTTTTTAATGAGTGTAGGGTTAGTTGGCCTGGTGCAGGAGCAGATAGGGTCAAAGTAGTGGAATGGGGTAGTGGGTTTTTAATGAGTGTAGGGTTAGTTGGCCTGGTGCAGGAGCAGATAGGGTCAAAGTAGTGGAATGGGGTAGTGGGTTTTAATGAGTGTAGGGTTAGTTGGCCTGGTGCAGGAGCAGATAGGGTCAAAGTAGTGGAATGGGGTAGTGGGTTTTAATGAGTGTAGTGTTAGTTGGCCTGGTGCAGGAGCAGATAGGGTCAAAGTAGTGGAATGGGGTAGTGGGTTTTAATGAGTGTAGGGTTAGTTGGCCTGGTGCAGGAGCAGATAGGGTCAAAGTAGTGGAATGGGGTAGTGGGTTTTAATGAGTGTAGGGTTAGTTGGCCTGGTGCAGGAGCAGATAGGGTCAAAGTAGTGGAATGGGGTAGTGGGTTTTAATGAGTGTAGGGTTAGTTGGCCTGGTGCAGGAGCAGATAGGGTCAAAGTAGTGGAATGGGGTAGTGGGTTTTAATGAGTGTAGGGTTAGTTAGTTAGAAGGGTGTTTTTTAGTATTATCATAATTTACCCTTTTCCCATTTTGTATCCCATAATATCATGGATTTATATTATAGTCCAGTTGAGGCAGGTGAGATGCCTTTGGATATACGACGTAATAAATTGTCATTAGCTTATTGGGTTGAAAGGCTGTGAGGTTGAGCATCCCACTGCTACTGTTCTAGATGACTGTTGGGAATATACTAGTAGACAAGGCAGTGGTTTTGGTTGGACAGTTGGAAAGCTTGCTGATGAGAGTAGTTTCAGGGAGTTGGAGGTTGGCCCTTTCTGTGGTGATAGGGGATGTTCCTCCATGGTTACTCCCAGATCCTGTTGTTGATCTAACCTTGGAAGAGAAAAGGAAAGATTGGGTCAGAAGTCAGTGATAAAGGGAAACTGGTTGACAATTACATTGGTAGAAGTTGTTATGCTTTTTTACCTCTTTTCACAGATGGATCCAAGGGCCCAGATAGTGGGCCCACAGGAGCAGGTGTTTACCTTCCTGAATGTGATGTGCAGATATGTAGAAGACTAACAGATGAACTGTCAGTGTACTCAGTTGAACTGTTGGTGATAATAGTTGTCCTCCAGTGGGTGGAGGACGTACAACCTGTTAGAATTATAGTATCCTCAGATTCTCTGTCTGTATTCAATAGT